>NW_016690376.1:190867-203457 GCF_001604755.1 Lepidothrix coronata
CCCCAGAACTGTGTCATTTGGCCTCTGTCCATCTCGCTCTGACCCTTTCCTTGCCTGATACAGCTTAATAAATACCCCAGTCCTTCCATGGCAGGAACTAAACAACTTTCAGGATATATGCACACCTGGTCAAGTCTGTCTTGAGTAACTCAGGATCTTCCTTTTTGAGGGGAACGAGAAAATGCAGTTTGGCCTCTCTCTGCATGAGGATACAGCCCACTGCCTGTCTGCAGGAGGATGAGTTGGAAGATCAGAGGTTTAGTTGCTCATTTTGGGTCTTATCATTAATTGGGATTGACTCAGGGAACTCTACTGGAGTGAGTTTTGTATTTTTTGGCTCAGCTCTCATTTCTTTGCCTCTCTGCTGCCTGTGTCCCAGGGAGTGTTTTCCACTTGTAGGTGGCCTTTTTCTGTCATCAGCAGATGATGTGCCATGTACAGCATCCTGAGCTAGCTCACCTGTGCTTATTTAATTTAAAGTGGAGGTTTTGTGTGATAGAAAGTTTAAGTATCCATGCCCCGGGGCTTCTGCAAGAAGGAGACCTGGGCATATATCTGGAAAGACTCCAGCCTAGTCCCTGTTCCGTGAAGTCAGCACACAGGATCCCAAAACATGCACCAAGGTCCCTTGTCCCGTGGCTTCCTGCAGCCCATAGATCTGGTCATGTGTGCTCATGATCACGGGTCTTGTGCTGAATGTTGGCACTTAAAAATAGTAAAAGGTTATTATATAGTGTATGTTGATGGAGAACATAGCAGGATGGGAATGTTACATGAAGAGAAAAGAGCTCAGTAATACAACAGCAATTTTTGCATTCGAGCCCATCACTTTGAAAAGCAACACTTATACATGTAACATTAATGAGTAATATACCTCATTGACTCAAGGCAAACAAGGCATGGTGACTCAGTTTTTGGAGATTAGATGATAAGAACTACTAGGCTGGATTAATTTTGTTTCTTTTTGTATCCGTGACTTTTTTTTTTATTATTTTGTACAGATTGCAATTTTCCTGAATTTACTTTTTGTTTGGAATGATTTGAAAAGAGGCATCTCTGAAATCTGTTTGGCTGGTGGTGTGTTCAAGCTGTTCATGAGGATTTGTGCAGTGTGTGAAATTAAAGCTGTTTTGTTTAGATTGTCATGAGCATGTTCTTTGGCTGGATAAAAAGTCCTCTCAGGAAAAAAGCTGTCGGTAGAAAATAAATTCAGTTCACCTTTCTGGACTAGATATTCCACAGTCCTTTCATAAAACTTTGCTTTTATAGTGTCTGTTCCTGATGGTAAGATTTTTTGCTGGAGAGGTTGAAGTAAACTATACAAAATGTGTGAAAAACCCTGTAAAAATTAACTGCTTTACAAATGTAAAATTACATTAGTTGAAAATGGTTTTATGCACTTGTTTTGTTCTAAACAGTACCCCCCATGGAACAACTTTCCCCCATGGAAAGTTACATAACAAGCAGAAAGCATTTTTGTTTTTAATGTTTCTGTGATGGTTGCAATAGATTAGCAAGAGAGGTTTATTCTGTATTTTAAGGCCTCATCTGAAAAATTCTTTCTTACACATGTGACTATTAAGCAGTGGTAAAACCAGGAGTCTTCTCCTTTCTCAAAACTTAGGAAATAACAAAATTATATTATCAGAACTTTGAATGGGAAAGTGGTTTATTGTAGCTAGTCCCAAACTTTCTCATTCATTTGTCAACAACCAAAATTGGAAGATGTTTTGATCAAGCATTTGGCATTCGGACTTGTGGCAAAAAAACAATCCGGAGTTCCCAGACTAAGTAAGGTAGGTTGAAGTCTTCCATACAGCCCTAGCAACAACACAAACCCCAGCTTGCTCTTGCCTTGCTGCTGCAAGAGACCCACCCACCGTGCTGCGGTTGGAGATACTCATCCATCTTATCTAACCCAGGCACAGGCGCAAGGAAAACAAGGATTTCAAGTAGGTCATTGGTCGTAATTTCCTCAGTGCGTCGCACGGGTCATCTTGCTGCTTCTGTTGGGGAGTTCCCGTTGGTGCTGAAGTGAGCGGGAGCATCTCTCCTCCCTTCACCCCCCTGCAAGCACTCCGAGCGTCGCAGTGGCCGCGGTGGCCGCCCTCGATGCCCTTCCAGCTCCCGCCTTTAACGTATTGGTCTTCTCTCCGCAGCTATCGACCTGTTGTACTGGCGCGACATCAAGCAGACAGGGATCGTGTTCGGCAGCCTCCTGTTGCTGCTCTTCTCCCTGACCCAGTTCAGCGTCGTCAGTGTCGTGGCCTACCTGGCCCTGGCCGGCCTCTCGGCCACCATTAGCTTCAGAATCTACAAATCGGTCCTACAGGCTGTGCAGAAGACGGACGAGGGCCACCCCTTCAAGTGAGTGCTCTGCTGTCGTGGCCCAGAGGCTGTGTGTCTTTACAAATGATCCATTCCCAGTGGCAAATTGCATTTCCGTAGCTGCCGCTTTTCTGCTGGATAAAATTCTCTTCTTGCTCACAAAACGGGAAATAATAAAATATTTTCTGTAGTTCGGTGTCTCGAGAGATGTGAGGCTGTGTTGGCTCAGATCTGTGAGAGAAAAAGAAAAAAAAGACAACGCAAAAATCGTTGTCCTCTAAGACGTGGGATTTTTTTCCTCTGAAATTCAAAAGTTCCAGAAAATTTTAAGGAAACAGAGAAAAAGGGGTTTATTAGAGCTAATGATAATGCAGTATCTCTGCAAGCAGGAGGAGTATTGTTTCTGGGCAGAATCTGTGGGGCACAGAGGGGAAACTACCTGTATCTTTTCTGCAGCAACCCCTTACCTAGGTGATGGTGCCAGTGCCAATGCTGGTGTACTCTCCACACTCCACAGGGCCTGGGGGTTTGCTCCAAGAGAACAAGTGATCCATTCTCCTCTGCTGTGCCAACTACTTGGTAAACCAGGTCAGGGAACTAGTGTGGTTTTAAAAAACACACACTGAAAAGAAAGTCTGGTTGGGGTGCTGCCTCTTCCTGCTTCACTTGGGTCAGTTCTGAGCTGCAACTCATGAGTGTAGCTCAAAGAGCACAGAAATTTGTGAGGAAACCCCCCAGACAGGATTTGTATCCCCTTTTGGGTGCACTAAAGAGACAAATCCCATCAAGACCAGACTCTGCTTGGGGGGAGGGGGTGAACCTGCCTGGGTTTGTAACCGGACCTGTGTTTCTGGCAGAGCCTACTTGGAGATGGAGATGAATCTTTCACAGGACCAGATCCAGAAATACACAGATTGTCTCCAGCTATACGTCAACAGCACAGTCAAAGAGCTGAGGAGACTCTTTCTCGTTCAGGACCTCGTGGACTCTTTAAAAGTAGGATTGCTTTTAATATTTTTAACCCCTCTCTAAAGGATCAGTCTCCATTTCAAAGAGTTGCTTCCCGTGTTGACATGGTTGTCATGAAACCTAGTTTTGTGTAGCTCTGGATATAAAAGTTGCTCTCCTTTTTGATTTAAAAACTGCTTGTTTCCAGCACTTTAGAGGTTTGGGTCTCTGCATTTGAATGTATTGATGTGTAATACAGGATTTATAAATGTGCAGAACCAGCTTAGCTCCACCACAGCTCTGGAAGCTTCTCTGCATTATGCTTTCTGTTACTTTGCCACAAAATGGTGTTTCCCTCTGTTAATCTGTATTTCCTCTACCTGTGGCATTTTCTACTATGAAGGAAGGTCTTTTTTCACTCCCTGCTGAAATAATTATTGATTTTCAGCCTTACACCCAGGCAGGTGTTCGTCAGAGCGAAAGGAAGATCGTTAAGAGAGCAGACGTGGGTTAGGCTCCTAAATTAGTAAAAACTTTTAGGAAAATATACCCATCTCTCAGCATCAAGGGTTTTCAGTCCCTGAAATTATCACTTTTGGGGCTGTGCTTAACCTGTGTGGGATGACTCCTGCCATCATAAAAACTGGATGCAGAAATCTGTCTGTGCCATTCTCAGTGCAGAGTCCTACATGCATGCAATTAAGCCCTAAATATACGTGAAAATCAGCTAAAAGGGTAAGAAGCAGTGATCAGAATGGAGAATGGGGTTTATACACCCAGAAAAACTGCCTAGTTCCTAATGTGCCTTATTTAACAACTCCCTTCCACATTAAAAAAGGCTAATGTACTGTTATATTAGCTAGTTAAGCAATCTAATTCCTTCTTATGCCGACACTGGAGGTGATGTAATGATCCATCTTCAATTTAGTTTGCAGTACTAATGTGGCTGCTGACTTACGTGGGAGCCCTCTTCAATGGCCTGACTCTTCTGATAATGGGTAAAAATCAACATTTCTTTTAAAATCCACTTTTAACTTGAACTCCCTCATGATTTTGGCTTAGACAAAACAGCCTATCCTCGGCGTGCCTCCCCCACAGTTAAACCATCAACATTTATTTGCCTTCCCAGTAAATATTCATTATCCCGTTACGCTGTCCCTCCTGCCAGAGCTATTTTGCAGTTTATGGCTTTGCAGCTACTAGTCCCAGAGCAATGGGAAATTCCATATTTGGGAGGTTTCAGCAAAGTGCATTTTTGATGCAGAGATCCCTGGTGGATCAGCTGACCAAGTGGCACGATGCGTGTTTGTCACTGAAGTAGGTCTCTTCTCTGGAGGAATCTGGTCTGCAGGAATATAACAGTGTGCTCTTTTTCTCCCTCAGCTGTGGTGTCTATGTTTACTCTCCCCGTTGTATATGACAAGTACCAGGTAGGCCTGTCCTCTCGCTGCAGTTCGGGTGTCTGGGTGGTTCTGCCTTGTTGTTGCCTGCTTGACTTGGTGTCCTTTTGCTCCTTGCAGGCACAGATTGATCAATACTTGGGACTCGTGCGGACCCACATGAACACTGTCGTGGCAAAGTGAGTCCAGCAACAGACTTGGCCAGAACTCTTGCTGTGAGGTCGTGGTGCACTGGGGGTGGCTGAGACCTGGGTGTCAGCCAGGGAACACCGTGTCCTATCAGTGATGTCCTCCCCGGATCCTGGAATGTGAGAGGCTGTGGGAGGGCAGACCCCTGTAGGAACACAGCCCTCCTCAGCTGAGTGCAGACTAAGGCAGAGCTGTGACCCTACATTCTTCTCTTCCTTCTCCTGCCATTTGGGGGAACTGTGGAAGAGGAGCCCAACCAGGGACTGATGTTAATGTATGAACTCCATACATATGTACGTACGTGGCCAGGACAAACAGGAAGGAATGGGTTAATTCCCTTCCCCACTGACCAGTCTAAGCCTGGGTTTTTGCATTCAGGGAGTTAATAATACCATTAGTGAACAAAGTGGGAATTAGAGCACCACGCTGTTCAGCAAGAAAATACCTGGAAGCACCATCATCTTTAGTGTTTCAAACCCCTGTGGAATGGATGGAGCACCTGGATGAAATTTTTGATGCAGTCTGCTCTAGTTCCCAATGCATTGCCTTTACCAAAAGCTTTTGTGGGATCCCCAAGGGCACAGGGAGAGTCTAAGCATTGCTCTCAAAACTTGAGAATTACTGAAGCAGGATGGCTGGTCTGGAAGGTAGATCCATAGATCTCAGCAGTTTTTATCCATGGCTTTGCAAAAGCTGGATGCATAACAGGTACTCAGTGGAAGGTTACAAAATGGTGAGGTACAGAGAGCAAGTGACTCACGAGGAGCTGCTGAGGAAAATGGGGTTATTTAGCTTGGCAAGAAGGGAGATAGGGAGTGATTTCATAGCAGCCTCTAAGTACTTGAAGGGAAGTTACTAGATGAGACAGCCAGACTCTTCTTAGCAGTGGCAGATGTTGCTTATAACAAGGAGCAACAACATAAATCCAGTTTAGGAGGTTGATGTTGAACATTACGAGAAATTTTTTTCACTAGGAGATTAGGACTGGAGCAGACTACACAGGGAGGAGCCAAAACCTCCTGCCTTGGAGGTTTTCAAGACAAAGACGTGGCCAGCATGATTTAGCATTGGCAATAGTTCTGCCTCATGTAAGAAGCTGAGTCAAAGATTTTCAGGGTCTCTTTGTAGCAAACATTTCTATTGTTCTGCAAAATCCCTAGCCTTGGGCAGGACTAAAAGTTTGTTCTGAAAATTTTCTTTTTAGACTTCATTCCTGGCTTCCAATAGACAATAGACCATGGAGGAATAATGAAGGGGGGGGGGAGAAGATCACTGAGAAAATCCCATGGTTACATGGACCACCAAAAACCAGGCCTGCAAGAACACCTAGATGGGCATCATTTCTTTTTCTTATTACACTTTAGTCCACCTGTTGAGACAACACACTGAAATTGAGCTAGAGGTTAACCCTGAATGAGAATCCAAGTGGGGGTCCACTGGGATGGGATAACTGCCTCACCATATAATCCTTCTTTTTCTACTTTATTTCTAGGATTCAAGCTAAAATCCCAGGTGCTAAGAGAAAGGCAGAGTAAAGCAGATGTCAAGAATTCGTCGACCACAGTAGTAAAAAATGGGGAAATCTGGAGTGAAACAGCTCTGTTCTTACACTTTACTGCAAATTTATCATTCTTTTTTTTTTCTCAACACCATAATCTTAGAAACATAAAACTCAGAAGCAGTGCTTTTCCCCTGCTGCTTCTGCACTTAGAATATTTGCAATCACTTGTGTCAAGCACTAAAAGTATAGTAAAGAGAAAAGTGTACTAGATGTGGTTTTTTGTGTTGCTTATAAAGTGCATGATGGTGAGAGCCTAAATAATATTGACCTTTTTATTTTTATTTTTTTTTTTAGTGTTTTTCCTTCTTCTATTGGCATTGCTTCTATAACTTTTAATGTTACATGTGGCTAGGGGCTTTCCTGCTTAGCGCACTTGATGCAATAGTTAAAATTGCTTCTACGTCACTGGGTTGCTGGTTGGATTCATCTTTATTAACTATATAGAATTGTAGACTGATGTTTTAGTGTTTTCCAGCACAAATAAAATAAACAGTAATCGGTACTTATGGTAATCAGTTTTGTATAACTCAAAAAAAAAAAAAGAAAAAAAAAGAAAAGAAAACAAGACCCAGTACTTTTGTCGTAAAGGATTGACAGGCTGATTTACATGTATGGTAACTGGAAAGTTCCAGCATGTTCAATTTATTACGATTTGTATTACATTCTCTGTAGTTCCTAATGGACTTAATTATGGACTCTGAATATTTGCACTTATGTACTTGATACCGAATGCAGAAATAAATGTTACTAAATGTAAAAAGTTCTCACTCTTGTTGCCACTGGGTTTATCTTGATTTTTGCAAACTGGACACATACTCTGCAAAAAGGAGCATTTTCTCTCTCTCTCTCTCTCTCTCTCTCTCTCTTTTTCTCTCTCTCTCTCCCCCCTGGACATCTGCACACACTCCCTGACCACAATGGTGCAGTCCAACAAGTAGTACATGCATAGTAGTATGTAGCTCATCTCATATTTTCACGTTCTCGATGAGTACAGCAATAAAAGAAGGATCTTAGCACATATTTTGGGCTTTTCTGGTGTAGAAAATATCAGAATAAATGTCTCCTCCTCCGTTTGCAGGTTGTGCAAATCATGAGCAGCACACTATGGAGGCATCAGCACAATGCAAAGGACTTTTCAGTTTCCTTATCACCAGGTTACTCTCTTATCCAAAGCTGTTTTTTGAAATCTGCTTTAAACTGTGGAATCAATACCGAATCCAGAGGCTGGGAACTGAAATAAACATTTACTCTTGTTCAAAGGTGAAGGTTTTTAAAAATCAGCGTTTGCTGTTCGAGAACCATCAGATGAGAGAAATAGATGTTGAGCATTATCCAAAGTGCTTCAAAACAAACAGTTGGTTAAATGTTTGGTTTGTCCATTTGTGGAACACACCTGTGGATTTTTTTTTTTTTGCATAATAATGCAAACATCAAAATATTTTCAGCCGAATCACCGTTTATCTCTTTTTTCTATCACAAAAGTTTTTATGCAGAACTTTTTTTTCCTACAAAAAACTAGATCTTTGAACACTTAAACCCAACTTTTTGAATTTCAAGTCTCCTTAGATTTGTTCATTAATTCACCATCTCAGTTACACATGGACATGGTGATATCTGTCCTAGGTCAGGCTGCAGTTCTGTTCGTGTGTAAAAGCACAATCCAAATGCTCATGAGGAGTTGTTAGAAAGAGTGGTATGGCTGTGGGCTAATTAATTATTGTGATGAGTCTCAAATAACCTTATTTTCATCGATGCTTTGTTAAAAAATCTTTTTTTTTTAATATTTAAAAATACTGGGCCGTCTTTTAAATGTCACCTGCAGCTAGACAGGACCATTTTTCCTCAGTGAAAAACTGCCTGAAGCTATACAGGAACATTTTTCCTCAATGAAAAACTGTGTGCCTTGAAGGGGCAGAAGTTGCTTTTAATCAAATGGAATGTGTTTGTTTTAGCATGTGCAGTTTGCAACCAGGAGTAAAAATTCAACATGTACCCCCAGCTTTTACTGCCTTAGAGTTCCCTGTGTCTCTGAGGAAGATAGTACAGACCATACAAGCATCTTTGAGGATGAATATTGACCTTCAGAATTCTTATTCAGATGAGTATGTGGGCTGTTGATTTTGAAAATGAGACCATTTAACATCCCATCCTGTTGGTCCCAGAAGTGTTTTCTTCCCTCACACCAAGTCATATCCAAGACTGGCCTTTTGCAATACTGAACCCTAAGCATGGTTTAAAGGCTATATCTCCTTCATACTTGGAAATAAAGCAAAATAAAATCTTCTGGCAGAGTACAAATATTCTTAAGAACCTAAATCAGTGGAGTCCAAGAAGCCCATTCTTGTCTCCTCCAGCATCACCTTCTCTTAAACCCCACAGTCCTGCAATCCAAGCCCTCATCACCTTGATTGCACACACACCTCTCAAACCCATACATTTTATCTTTTCTCACATCCCACCTTGCAAAGCCAGCTCCCAAACTTCCTCATACTCAAACTTCCCTCTGACTTTCCACATATTTGGCAGTAACAACCTGCAAGTTCTGCTGAGCAGCTGAGGTGGGTTAATCTGGTGGGTGGAACCAACTGGGAACCCATTCTGGGATGTGGGAAAAACAGAGGGCTTTAGCCAGGGTTTGGCTTGCTCATGTTGCCCATGGCCATTATCTCCTTACTGGGATCACAGCAGCAGTTTCCATGATACCTTTGAACATGGAATCTTGGAGAAAGCCAGCCTCTACTAACTCCTGGTCCTGCTACACAGCTTGCAATCCCAGAGTCCCTGTGCATAAGGGGAATGAAAGCTTGTGATACCCTGATAAGTCTTGTTCATAGAGCAGCACCTGAGGAGGTGGTGTACATCCATCTCTTCTGGTTTTCAAACAAGTGCAGGGGAAAATGACCAACAATGAGCTCTAATTTTTAGAATATTTTAGTGTGATTACAGTAGGTAGCTGAAGATAGCAGAATGAGCTGAGCTGTTTTCTGAGATGCAGAGGCTGTAAAGCCATTTCTGATCTTCATTTGCAATCAAAGCAAAGAGCAACAGCAGCCAAGCTTGCATAGTAAAACCAGCAAACTTGTGAAGGTTTCTAGGCAGGTGAAACCTGGGAAGCAGCTCACTCTGCCTGATTAAAATGCAGAGGAGGGTATTAAACCATTCTTTTCTCTTCAAAATATTCCTTGCCTGAGGAACCTGAACATCACAGCACATAATGGGTGATTCAGGAGTCAGCTTGTCCTCCTGGTTCAGAGGCTGCTTTAATGAAATAGGCAAGTGATGGATGTTTTGAAGACACCCCCCCTAAACAAGTGAGATTGTTCAGGTGCTTGGAGATAGGTGTGTGCTAAATACCCGTCCCAATGTGCCAGGTATTATCCTCATCCTCATCTCTGGAGAGTTTGCAGTGTTGATGTTCCCTTTCTGGAGAAGAAGGTAAGAGGTCTGTCTCTAAGGTGGATGTCACAGCTGGGAAGCTTGTTTAGATGCAGGGGCAGGCACAGACCAGGCCTTTCCATGGCTGGGAACTGGTTGGCTAATGTAAATACAGCTGCACTTTGATCTGCTCAACGTGGTGCTGCCTTTCAAGGAAGACAACAGGTCTGCCTGCTGAGCTCACCTTTGAAATCCAGCCCAAATGACTGTGCTAATTTGAGCTGAAACTAGTTTAACTCTGGCCGGAGGATATGAAATCAGGAATGGCTAGAGTGCTGGCGGGAGACAAAATTTTATTAAAACATCTACATATGTCTTTTTTTATATTCTATGTCTTTAAAATATCTTCTCCACTATTTCACTTGTACCTTCCAGAAACTTTATGAGCCTGGTCCTAACCTGCTGCCTGTAAAAAAGAGGTTCAGTGGTTATTTAGGAGTTCTGTCAGAGCTTTTTATTACTTGATTGTCTGTCCTTGTACCTTGAAATGAATACTCCATCGGTAGTTTGATGTGAAATTTGAATACTCTCTAAGATCATTTGTTTTGATTCCCTGCTTCTTGGTGCCTCAGCAGTATTCTACTATTCTTTTAGCCTCCGTATTTGCCTCTGAGCTTTTACTGATTTCTTTTAGGCTCCCTCTGCTCTTCAATACTAATCTAGTGATAGTAGGATCATAAAACACATGAGTGTCAGGAAAGCCCTGGAACTGGGAGGAGATAAGAATGATATAATATTCTGTGAGCAGCTAATCCAGTTAAAGAAAATCTGCTTCCCCATAGCTTTTGCTGTCTCCCTGCGTGCTCTCAGATGTCACCTGGCCCCCATCCCTGTCCTGGTGGGCTACAAGTCAGTCAACTATGAGCTTGTCAGCCTTTCCTTCTCCATATGGACCTGGGAAAATGTGTGGCAAGCTTGTGCCCAGTGTTTGCCCAGTGCAGCTTTGAGAAGACCAAGTGTGATGTATTTCTTCCTGGCTCCTCTTAATATATTGTTTTCTTAGGCCCAGAATAAAAAGACGCTCCATTAGGGAGCTTGCATACAAGCTTCCTGGAATGCTGGGAATCAGGGGAGTGAGGCTGCTGGCATGAGGGAGCCTGGTGAGACTGGCTGGCACGTGCAGGCACTATGGGACATATGGTATTTGGATAGGGGTGAGATATGTCCACTGATAAGAGTCAATAGCTGCAGTGCCTGAAACAGTGGGAGGAATGGGCTCTGTTCATTCCTGCCAGGTTTCCTTGCTGCTCAGCACCTGCACAGGAGAAAGGGTGGCAATACCTTGCTCTCTGGCACAATAGGGGGAAAGATGCTGAGCGTGGGTGGCCTTTCCCCAGAGGTGCACAGGGAAGTGGGAGTTGACTGTAAGTAGGTACGTGGGCTTGACCTGCTTCTCCCATTTATCTGAGCTGTTCATTTCCTTTTCTTTGGTGTTTGCTCACAAGGGAACAGCCAGCTCACTGTCTGTTGGAGCTCCCCCCTCATCAGCATCTGATCCAAGTAACTGCCAGCTATCTTCACTGCTTCTGTAGCTCCCCTAGAAAGTGCTAAATCTACAAGTATGACAGATTTATAATTTGGGGACATCATCATGTGTGTGCAAGGCAAGATGGGTACGTGGGTAGACTGTTCTGTCCAGCACTCAGGCAAGCTCTCTGTAGCTGGGATGTGCTCATTTCTGCATTGCCCATGTTCTCATCTTCCCTTTCACTCCTGCTCTGCCTCAGCCCAAACACCAGGAGATGCTGCAGGGACCAGGGTCGGGATAAGAGGATGGATAGAGCTGTAGAAGGAGTCTGTCTAAGAAAACCAAAAGACAAAGCACTACTGTGCTGGCATGCTTTCATTGCTTCTCCCTCCTCTCTGCCCCTTAACCAGCAAGTCAGGCTCATTTCTTGTGTTCATTGAATATCAAAGTGTTTCAGCCTCAAGGTTGCAATTTATGCCTCCTCATGGGTCTTTTTGTTTTAGTTGAAAAAATAATTCAGTCCAGTGAAACTAATTGTCATTCAGAGTAAGGTCCCTCTGCATATATTTCCCTTTATGACGGAGCTGTAAAGAGGATTTAAATACATTTTTATTTCTTTTGTACAGTCCTCTAATTTAGCTGAAGTGATGTAAAGTAGCCCAGACCAGTCAAAAAAACCGCAGAATCAGAGAATCCCAGAATGTTTTGGGTTGGAAGGGACCTTAAAGACCATCTTGTTCCAACCCTCTGCCATGGGCAATGACACCTTCCACTAGACCAGGTTGCTCAAAGCGACTCCAGCCTGTCCTTGGACACTCACAGGGATGGAGCAGCCACAGCTTCTCTGGGCAACCTGTGCCAGGGCCTCACCACTCTGACAGCCAAGAATTTCTTCCAAAGATCTAATCTAACGCTGCCCTCTGTCAGTTTTAAGCCATTCCCTCTTGTTCTGTCACTCCAGGCCCTTGTCCTAAGTCCCCTTCCAGCTCTCTTGGAGCCCCTTTAGGCACTGGAAGAGACTCTGAGGTCTCCCCAGAGTGTTCTCTCTTTAAACAGAACAACTGCAGCTCTCTCAATCTGTCTCCATAGCAGAGGTGCTCCAGCCCTCTGAATATCTTCATCACCTCCTCTGGAATCACTCCAACAGGTCTATTATCTACAGTATCATCAAAAATTACTGTAATGTTTTATAGCTGTGACAAAAAAAAAAAAAAAAGGATATATAACATTCAGGCAGTGGAGTGATTTGAATAGCAGATGT
>NW_016690376.1:203934-374806 GCF_001604755.1 Lepidothrix coronata
CTTTTAAACACCAGACTTTCAGGAAATTGGCTTAAATTTTAATTCTGACATCATCATATAACCAAGAATCTCTCTTCGTCTCAAGTGTTTTATCTCGCCCACTTTCCCCTCAGCAATCACAAGTCTGTGACTCACATACTACACCAATAGTGCAAATTAAAAGAAAACATTGTTCCTACTGCCACTTAGCCAAAGTACTCCTACAGCTCTCCAGTCACAAGAGACTTGAGTAAGTCGGTCTTCCAGAGGGAAATGCTGTGGTCTCTGTTATTCAGGATGAATTACAGTCTCATACCTTAAGTTTTACAAAAAACAAACAAACAAACAAACAAAAAACAAAACAAGCAGAAAAGCTGCTTTAGGGTCACGTTCCTGGAGCTGTGGTATCATGGATATGGTGCCATGAGAGAAATTACGAGTGAGGCAGATAAAACATCAATTAATGGAGGATTTTAAGGAGATCTTCTTAAGGAGAAGATGGTAATTGGTAGCTTTAAAATTGAGAGGTCTGTACTGAAGTTTCCCAAATATCAGCCATATTTCAGTTTTTCCCACGTAAAATGAAAATAAAGAAGCTACTGAGCTTTGTTCAAGATAAGAAGTGGTGAGGTATAGGGAGGAGACCATTGGGATGTCATATGGGAAGAAGCTGGACAATCTTGAAGCCTATGAGCAGTAAAAATCAGGTGATGTTTTTGCATCACAGGGTTCTGTCCTGGACCGATAACAGAAAATTCCCTGTTGGCTAGAACATTGGTGGTTAGAAACAAATATTGATGAAAAAACTGGTCAAACACAGTTTGAAAGTGCTCGGTGGGGCAGAGAAGTGCTGCTAGGGGTATCCAAGGGAATGTGGGGGCCATAGCAGGAGTGGAGTCCAGAAGAGTTCAGCTTCATTCCTGTAGCAAACCAAAGGCTGGGAAAGGGGGACACCATTGCTCTTTACATATACACTGGGCATAAATAGCAGGAAGACTAAAATCTGTTTGATCTGGTGCTTAATTAAGCTGCTATATGATGACACAGGCAAAAAAAAAAAATTGCATTCCAAGGTTTTGGTTTGTAAATTGAAATTTATTATTGGTTGTGGAAATTAACACTTGCTCCAAAATAGGAGTTAGAAACAAGCACTGTGAATCTCTGAGTCATTCCAAGTGGGAAATAATTACATACAAATGTAAGATGCTGAGCATCTTGTTGATAACATAAGCAGGTGGCAATTCCCCATGTGAAAACTGAGTTTACAAAAAGTGAGTTTACAAGAGATGGTTGAAGGGAATCACACACATTTTCTTTCCCCACAGCAATTATTGCACCAGTGCATCAACCATCAGAGAGCCTCTGTCTATATTTATCAGGAAAAGGATATTACATGGATATGGACAAGTAGACCTGCTGAAGTCAGAGAAACTCTCTCCAGATCACATGAATTCAAAATTTGACCAATGTCTTTGGGAAGAAAAGATTACGTTTGCCATTTATTATTCATTGGTAGTCTTTGTGATCCCAAGAAGGCTATTCCAGGCTCAGCAGAGACATCCAGGCACCAGTGATGCCATCCTTAGGCTTCTGACAAACTTCAGTGGCTTCTCAATTCTTATGAATGCAGGTGGGACTTCATGCCTCCTCTTGTTTTCTGAGAGTTAGCAAGATGCTATGAAGAAAGACTGGTCCGTGTCTCCCTCTATGAATCCTGTTTGCTCTGACATGATTTCATTCTCAGGGAAAAGGGTAACCAGATTAGATTCAGGTTGTGATGGATAGGTTAATAGAAATGAGTGCAAACAAACCCAAAGGGGTTTTTTGGCATAAGTAAATAAAAGTGGAAAAAATATACTAGAATTCCCTTCTTAGCTTTTACTCTAATAAAGCTTTCAGGAAGCAGATGATTTATGAGAGATGTAAATTTTCATTTACATTTGCTTTATCCACGTTCAGACTGTGAGTTGTAGGACAAGGAAGGAGAGAGCAGACCCTCTTAGACAAAATTATCTCTGCTTACTCAGGCCTAACATCCTGGTGGCTCTTTTAGCTGGTGCTGCACTGTCCAGCTACTCTCACCTTAAGGCTGGGCAGGGATTTATCTGTCCCCATTTGATGATCATTGCAGTAGCTAAATTTATTTCAGATACAGGGCAGCAATAAATTCCTAGAAGTCTGGGGCCAGAAATCAGAGTATTTCTTAGCTAAAGTGTCCTGCAGCAATAGTAAAACCATCCCAATTCATGACTTATCCTTTGCTTATGCACTTTATGTGTCTGCACCTTATTTACTACCCTCATCTCTGACAGGAGTTTGAAAGCAACACCTGCAGATAGGGTTTTATTCAACTTGCAGAGGCAGCATGACAGCAATGGAAAAGGTGTGTCTCTAGGAGAGGAGAGAGCCCTGTGGAGGGCCTTTTGTGTAGGAGTCACTAGACATCTTCATTTAGGTGTTAAAGGGCTTGAAGTCCTTTGTAACTCTGCAGAAGTGTTTTAAGTTCTAGTGAAGCCCAGGTTTGAAATATCTGCAGGAAAAAAAAATTACTATTTCATATCAATTCCTGATTTTGAGGCTGTTTTTGCAGATAAAAATAAAAAAGGTTATATAGTTCATAAAGAAAAAGGAAAATTACTATTATTTTTCCATTAAAATCTGTAATTCCACTAAAACATTTTTACAAAGCTCTCTGTACCACAACAACAGTGTGACCATAATGTAATCAAAAAAAAAACCAACCTGGGAAGAGCAGATAAGTTTTCTACCTAGAAATGCTTTATTGTTTAAAAAGGAAACAACCTATAGTTCTTCCTCAAGTGGGATTTCCCGCTGAGGTGCTAAACTCGCCAGGAAAATTAAGCACTTGCCCCCAGTACTTTGGTATTATATTTCTGAGTTAATGATTGGGCTTGATGATCTTAAAAGTCTTTTCCAGCCTTAAAGATTTTATAATTCTATGATTCTAAATGAATATTTACTTGGCCCAGAGATGCTTGAATTTCAGTCAGGTACAAAACTGCAACCACCAAGCTCATCGAGGCCTGAGTCCTGTTTCAGAATTAAAAAGATATTCGTAAGAAGAGGGCCCTTCCATTCTTCCTAGCAAAGCTGTAACTTGTAATTATCAATCTGGCTGTCATACAATGACTTTTTTTTTTTTTTTTTTTTTGGAGACAGGTAGGATAGTTTTTTTTTACTAGTCCAGGTCTATGGGCAGGTCTTCTGCTAGTCCAGGGATTATTATGTTCACCCAGATAATAGTAAGGGATTACTGTTTTCACCCAGATAATGATGTTCTGCCTGCAGGGACCTGAAGACATCTCTTTTGTGGGTGAACTGGAGATATTTTGCATGTTTATACTGCAGGAGAGCACTATGACAGTCTACAAGGCAGTGGACGCTGATTTCCCTCATCTCTTGCAAACATGAGAAGGAGGGGTTGGGAGGGTCCTCACCTCGCTTGGGATCAGGTCCCGTGTGTGTGTGCCCAACGTAAAGGTTTAACAGCAAATCGTTTAACACGTGGCTGTTCTTGGCACTGCTCAATTTCCAAAGCAATTTCTCAGAGTGCTGGAGGTGAAGGATGGCACCAACTTTGCTGATTGTCCCTTGCTGAGCTGTAAATCGATACTGATTGGGAACAAAGGTCTCCAGAAATAGCTTGGCAAGGTGGCAGCAGCCATAAATATGATGTAAAGGAAGGGACCCATGTCCTGTCAAGCTGGTTGTCTCCAGAGGAAAGCTGCAGCACATTTTCTTAGACTTTTTCAGATAATTAAATCCTGATGATTCTTTGCCTCTACGAGCTTATTTCACACAGAAATAATCAGCAGTGCCACCTGATATTCCCTCATAGAATCACTATTCTATCTACCATTTTGAATAGAGGGTATTTGTTCTTAGACCCCCTTTTTTTACCATGATAAATCTAAAACACAGGTGACTGCATTTAAACAAATCCATGGGAAAGCTTTAAAATGCAACTCAGCTGCAATGTACAGGCTTGGAAAAGAAAAGAATCTAAGCTTTATTATTTGTATTTTTAAATCTTGCGTGTTTTGAAAGGTTGGGATGCCATCGTAGTCTCCAAAGCCAGGAATTATTTCATTTAACTGGTAGAACCTAGAGGTACTGTATGCACTGTGTTTTGTAAGATGATAATTTCTTTGTATTATAGGTGTTTTCTAATGCAGGGATGTGTAGAGCCGAAGATTAATAGGGAAATGGGCACTATTTTGCCTTACTTTTTTTTGCCATTTGAAATATCTGCCAAAAAAAATATGGCAAACATTATCCCCCTGGCTACTGTGGCCATGGACTGTCTTTTCCTGTTTTCTGGGGTTGATGTTGAAGATGTAAAACCCAAAGGGAAGGGTCACTGAGAGTGTTTAGTGGGGAAGAGCCCATGTGGAGGCCATGTGTTTCTAATGAGATGGCTGCCGTGGTTATTAATGCATTTCATCCTTGTCTTTTTGGTTTTACTATCACATATTGGGCCATCTGGTTCCTCTGTGGGACTCCCAAGACTTTTTGGCAGGCACGTACGTGAAGATGTCTGGGGTTTTTCCTCTTCGAGCCTTCCTGCTACATCTTATTTCTGGAAACCTTGCTTTAAAGTGTTTTCACGGGCAGCTGCAGCCTCTACCTGTGACACAAACCTCGCTGTCACCAGTGTTGACGTTGCAGGGCAGCACTGAGGAAAATTCTCCTTCACCTACAAGTCTGGTGGCACGTTGAGGAAGCGACTGCACCTCACACGGTGGTTCAGGTGCTGTGGCAGGTGGTGTGAGACAGATGCTCGTTGTCCCCTCCGCCTCTGAGGTGAGCATGTGGCGTGGGATCTGAGGGCAGGAGGAAATTTAAATATGCTCCAAGCACAAATTCGTTCTTTTCAGGTCTCAGGAGGTTGGAAGCTCTCGAACTGTCTTGAATGTTAATTTCTTTTTTCCTTGTGCCGTATCGGACAAGAACCTGCTTATGGAGCTTTCTTGGAAGATAAATGTGACCTATAAAATCACATTTATCACTGTGACTCCTGTAAGAAATACAGCCTGCTGTCAAGGTACCTGGATGGATTACAGGGATGCCAAACTGGAACAAGTCACAATCAGCAACTCGGTGTGAAGGCCTTCGTGAAGGAGATGAGGTAATGGCTAAAAACAGAATAAATTTGTTTTAGAAGGCAAGATTAATCATCATGCAGAAGAAGGATTGCTTGAAATGTAAGCAAGGAAATTGCACTATGAGTAATAAAGTTGCCCAGAGAAAAAGCACCAAATAAACTAAGTACCAGGAGACACATTTCAAACAAGTTTTATCTGGCTCTAAAATGCTCTTTTTTGAGATGTAGAGACAAATGTATAGGTCTCAAGGGATGGATTCCACACTGCCTCTGGTTATCATTCCAAGTTGTCCAATTTCAGAACATTCAAAACTTTCCATCGCTGTCAAATCTGCTTAACTGTAATGGAAAGTTATTCCTGTCTAACAAAACTGGTTTTCTTACAAATAGTGAGGATTGGGCACAGTTTGTGCTTATAGATGTGTATCACAAAATATTCACTTCTAGAGCTGTCAGATTAAGGACTGTATGGAATGGGGCCCCGAGCTTCCCTCTTGCCTTTGGGATGAATTGCAGGGCATTATCCCACCAGCTCGATTTCAAATGCTGTACACTTGTAATGTCCCTCAAAGAGCTTATAACCAGGAGGTCAGAAAAAGGCATTCACAGATGAGACAAATGGCTTGGGGTGAGATGAGCTGTTTTATGAGATCTAAGATGCTGTGGAAACACTTCACCAGTAAATGTCCATGATCTCAGCACTCTATCCTCCTGGCCACTGTCAGGCTGCAGCTCATCCCATGCCCAAAGGAGCCAAGGGGGAGGAGGAGGAGGAGGAGGAGGGATTTCAAGTGGGACAAAGCAGTGACTCAGTTGTGTCCATGACGGTGATGCCAGTGAACAGGCTGCCCAGGGAAGTGATGGAGTCAACAACTCTGCAGGGATTTAAAAGACATGTAGATGTTCCACTCAGGGACATGGCTTAGTGGTGGGCCTGGTAGTGCTGGGGGAACCACTGCACTTGATGATCTTAAGGGTGTTTTCCAACCTAAATAATTCCATAATATTGAGAATGTGATGTGCAAGCTGTGCAGAGAAGAACTGATGATGTTCTGAAGCCAGAAGTTCGTGCCTGTGGCACTGAGTGAGTGAGTCCAGGAGGGATGGAAAAGGAACTTTTTTTTTGCATATCACCTTGGTTTTTATGCTGCTTCTAAAAGGCTTAAAGGTTTGATTAGGAGAAAAACTTCGGCAGTGAAGAGATAGGCATAAAAGGCTGGCTGGATTTTAGAGCAGGATGTAGGGGAAAAATGGCAAGACTTTTAGGAGGAATCTTTTTTTTTAATAAAAACCCTGCATTTGGGAAACCTGTACTTCACGAATGTTAGTTTACATCTGGCATTTAGTTTTGGCTTAATAACAGACGTAGAAATAAACCAAAAATACTTTGTCTCAGTTGTTTTTTTTCTGAAGGAGAATGTTTCCTCTGGGAAATAGAGATTTTTGTGAGAGAAAATATTAGTATGAAAGAGGAGGAAATAATCAAACAGATAAAAAGAAATCAAGAGGGACTGTGGAAGAGAGACAACCTAAAGGACTGGAAAAAGAGTCTTCACAAGAAGAGCTTAAATGAGATTTCAACGTGGATTTTCATTTATACACAATATGTCTTGAATTTTATTTTCCGAGTAAAATAGCTCCTAGTTCTGTTGATTTGAAGGTGGTAAAAATCTATGATTTCAGACTGCTATTGTTAGAATTGCCTGGAATTGCTACTAATTGGTGAAACTGGTGACATTCTGCCCTTACAGAACAGTAACTCTGCTCTTACAGAACACACACTCTGCTGTTTGCTGCTTATGTGGGTTTGTTTTCCATCTCTCCTGGTGACATTCACAGAAAACGCTGTGCTGTAGGGTGGTCAGGGATGAGGAGGGGCAGGTAGAGCTGAGGTAGTGGCTGCTGCTGTCCTCTGTTCCCACCAGATCCTTTGGATCCTCTGGATAAAGATCCCAGTGAAATGGGACAGCGGCTACTTTTCAAACAAGTTAGTAGGTCGGATTAAAAAACCAGATCTCAAATCTCGGCTGGCCGAGTGCCTCATCTTCACTACAAATTCACTCATTCATGGATTACAAATTTTCTTTCCCCCCCTCCTACAACGATTTAGACTCTGTTACAAAATTAGAGTATAAAAAAATTTCATGCTGCTGTAACAGGTACAATAATCTTTTGGATTAATTCAAATCTTTGCAATTATTATTCCAGCTCAAGCTAAATTAAAATTTACAACACAAAGAGTAGCTTCTGGAGTAACGTAAATCTCACTTCAGGCTTTGATGAATCCGGATTAGTATTTTTGGTTGGAAAGAGGAGTAATGAAGACATGACTGCTTGGAAAAATTCTAAAGATTAGGTACACCCTGCTTAAAGGGAAATTATTTTGATCCACATCTTTTACTTCAGTTTAATAACCTCTGTAAAATTCACTGAATGACTATTTTAAAAGATTATTTTGGCAGAATTTTAGTTGCAAGCATTTTGTGTCTGAAAATTTTACCGGGTCCTGTGGACTTCAAAGGCCACTTGTGCATCTGCCTTTTCTGTGCACCAGGAGGAGGAGGAGCGTGAAAGATGCTGACCTACTTTAGAACAAGGGAAAACAGCTTTAGCAACTAATTAAAAAAAATAAATCCTCTTTCAGAATAATTCTTGCAGAACAATAGAGCAATATTTGACACTTAAAAACCATACATTCTAATTTCACTGTATTTTTCATTTAGCAGAACACTTGGAAAATGAAGGCTTTGCGTTCAGTGGGGAAATTGTGCAGTGTCTTGAAGATACAATTGCTTCTATTAAGAAATTGGTAAGGAAAATTTAATATTTAGTCTCAAATACATGGGAATGAATTAGTTGGTAACCGTGGAATTAATCTTTCACGCCTGTACTATTAGAAATGGTCTCTTGTGTGAGTTATATTCTCCCTTCAGAGCGAGAGAGGCAGTTTTGGATGAAGGTGGGGGGTTGCTTGCACACACTTTGCTGCCTGCAGAAGTTTGGCTGTAACAGAACCAGCCAGCCTGACTAGTGTAGGTCACACAGCTGATCCAAGCTTTAGCTCAACTGCTGGGGTTTAGTGGGGGAACAGTAAATGCCATTTAAGCAAAGGGTAGGGAAACTTGTCTGAGTGCCCAGACTTTTGTCAGAATAAAAAGAGGAAAGTTCTTATGGTCAGCAAAGTAAATTGGGACTCAGGGTTGAAGTTCTCTTCTCAACTCTATAGTGTCTTCATGGTTTACTTTTTTGTTCTGAATCTGCAGCAACTTGGTAGAAGCATCACAGAAATCACTTGAAGGCAAAGGTCTGCTTGTGTAGAGCCTTTTACAATTTAAGGATGTTAATGCTGTCTGTGCAAGGGAGCAAAACAACACTTCCCTCTCTCAGGGCTGCTGTGAGGATTTGCCCACTGATGTTAGGGGTTCTGCAGATGCATAGAGTTCAGCAGGTGGGTGATTTGCCCTATGACTGGGTTTTCCTTGAAGCATTTGCATTGTGTGAATCATAAATTCATAGAATCATAGAATACCCTGAGTTGGAAGGGACCCACAAGGATCATTGAGTCCAACTCAATGATTTGCACAGGGCAAACCCAAGAATCCCACCATGTACCTGAGAGTGTTGTCCCAATGCCTCTTGAACTGTGGCAGGCTTGACAATAAAAGACCTGACAGCAATTATGAGCTGAGAATGGCTGTTCATAGGTAACTGCTGTAGGACCTCTGAAGCCATTAAAGCCGGAATGGCTTCAAACTGAAGGTGTTTTAAAAGCATCTCCATAATGTATTTATCTAGGTAGGTGTAAATCTGCTAAAACTTTCCTTTCTCCATCACTGCGTCTCTAAATCATCTATTTCAGACTGCATTAGTCGACCAGGTGAGTGTTTTATGTAATGTGCTGAAATCATAAAGCTGTTTTCTTTTTCGGTGCTTCAGCTAATTGAGGATGTAACTCTTAGGAAATTAAAACCTTTTACACATCTATTTTACACCTCTAAATATTTCACCTTCCCAAGGAAATGAGAGTAATTTATATGCATGCATACGGAACTGGCTCTGTAGACAGCAAAGTTCAACAGTATCATTTCTTCCCAGAGTGTCTCAGCAGGTGATTGTAAATGCCAGAAAACTGAAGGAGAAGGACTGGTTTGGATTTATACATAAATTGTGATGCCTTAAAGACCAGTTCTAACCTAGTTCCAACCCTCTACCATGGACAGGGACACCTTCCACTGGACCAGGTTGCTCAAAGCCCCATCCAACCTGGCCTTGAACACTTCCAGGGATGGGACAGCCCCAGCTTGTCTGGGCAGTTGAGCAAGAATAACAAGGGGAATGACATGGAAAATATCCAGTATCAACTAATTTGAAAAAAAATATATATTTAGTAAGTAAAACGTGGTCTTTTCTTCAGTTGTGTTACATCATTCTCACTTGTGGATTTTTTAATTATCAGGAATAAATTCGAAGTCATACATTTGAATGTCTAGGAGAGACTGTAAATAACAGCAATCTTTGCTTCAGAATGCAGATTTTTCCGGGAGAGATTATTGCAGAAATGAGAGGTAGTATTAACTTAACCAGCCCCGGAAAAACAAACCAAACCAAACAAACAAACAAAACCAACAACAACAACAACAAAAAAACCCCAACCAAACCACAAGAGAATTGAATTTTATGTGTATTTAAAGAATTTGAAGTATTCTATAAAATCTTACTGCTGAAAGTAAATAGCTTCCAATATTAACTTATTAATGGAAGAAGATAGGAGTTTGCTGATGATATTACTGTGAGGGGTTATTCTCTCACCTAAGAGTGGAAATGAGAGAAATCTTCACTGAAGACCATGCACAAGCAGTAGAGGAATGACTGGATAACTGCAGCACTCGATTCTGATCTCAGCACTTGAGTGCTCTGTGCTGCAAGTTTCCTCTCTGTGAAGGAGGAATAATAATACTTACCTGATCTGACATTGCTTCTGGGTGGGGTTCACCTGACCAAATAATTGCCAACTGTCTCCTTTAGACAGTGAAGGGAAAGAGGCACTTCTAGACATGCTTCATCACAGAATAGATGTTTAAAGCAAGTCAGAAGAATCATAGAGTCACTTAGGTTGGAAAAGACCTCAAGATCATCAAGTCCAACCATTAACCCAGCACTTCCAAGCCCACCATTGAACTGTGTCCTCAAGTGTCACATCTGCAAGTCTTTTAAATATTTCCAAGGACAGTGAATCTAACACTTCCCTGGGCAGACTGTGCCAGTGCCTGACTACCCTTTCAATGAAGAAAATTTCCCCTAATATCAAATCTAAACCTCCCCTGGTACAACTTGAGGCCCTTTTCCTCTTTTCCTATCCCTTGCTATCTGGGAGAAGAAACCAACCTCCACTTGGCTACAGCTCTCCTGTCAGGGAGCTGCAGAGAGTGATAAGGTCCCCCCTGAGCCTCTTTTTCTCTGGGCTGGAGCTCAGAGTGAGCTGGAATTTCCTCTTACTCTCCGCTGACTATGATGGGAAGCTAAAGCTTTAGCTCAAATGTAGATGTCCAGATGAAATAAGGTTTGAGCTCTATTTCTCTTTTTTCTCAGGTGTGTCTTGACTTTTAAGATGATCAAGGCATATTCTGCCACCACCCTTCTCTTTGCACTGTAGTCACAAAACAAATTTTTCAGGGAGCTGAGCTAGATAAAAGAAATGTCAGGGTTTCTTTTTCTTGGGAGAAGCAAGGGAGTTGGAATTGTTCATCCAGTGAACCATGAGGCTGCATGACTGTTAGTGGTGGCACAGGAGGAGGGAAGGGAATGTGGCAGTACAGCCAGGGAGGGTGGGACTGCTCCTTTTTGGAGTTAGAGATCAGCTTTAAGTTCATCAAGATGCAACAACCAGATCTTTCCTCTTTTTTTCCTTTTTTTTTTTTCTTTCTTTGTCCTCCCAGCTACATTCTGTGTTTGTTGTTTGCTTTCTTACAGATTCCCCCCTCACCTCTCTGCCCACAGCAGAGTGGCTGCTTTGCAGTCAGCTGGTTGTTTGTACTTGCTGCTCCCATCCTGCACTCCCAAATTGTTTTTGCAGGGTGCATGCACCCTGAGGAGACTATTATCTCCAAGGCTGAAGATATGCTGTAGTACAACACCCCTTCACAGAGGAGTTTCATCCCCAGTGCCTCCACGCAGGCTCTTCCCTTCCACACAGCAGTGGCTCTTCTGGGAGAAAAGATACTGAATTCCAAGCCGTGTGATCCTGCTCCTTGTCCCTGGCTGCAAGAGCTGGTTGTGCAGAAGATTTTTTTTGGGGGGAAAAGGAGTAATTTTTATCAGTTTTCTATATGTCTAGAGAGTTTCTTAGATAAATAGTATGAAGAAGAGCAGTTGTTCAGTGAGAACACAGCAGGCTTCTTCTCGTTGATAAATGCAGATGACTTGGGAAAAATGTGGTAAGACTAAACTGCTGAAATAAGTGTGTGATTTCAGGTATGTTGGTGTCTTAGAATCACAGCTATCCCTTACCAGCTGACAGCACCAATAGTAGAGAATTAAAGATTATGAATCAATCCCTTAATGCTTTATCTTATATATCTATATAGCTTTTTATAGCTAAGAAGCTTCTGCATGTTTTGTGTTTATTTTTTAGCCCTCGCTACTGCTGCTCATGAATCCAGTGTGGCTCAGATGGATCAGCTGCAGCCTGCATTGGAAAGCATTGCTTATGGAATCGAATTCCTGCGGGAGAATCAAAGAAACCCTTTGGAAAGACGGAATGCTGCGTTGTGGTACGTATGGAAAATCATACTGGCGAGATTATAAGGAAAACAGAAATGTTATCAAAACAGGGTGAGCAGTGCTTGACCCTCACCCCTGCAGGTAGCCAGTGATGTTCCTAGGCAACTCTCTGCTGCAGCAACAAGGCAGATTTTTAGGATCTTTTTTTTTTCTGGAACAGCAGAGCCTGCTGGTTCTGCCTGCCCTCTGCAGCCCTGCTGAGCTCGCTTAGGGAAAACTGTCTGCAGCTTTGCTGCTCACACTGTCAGGGAGAGTTTTCCCTTTCAACATTTAATTTTAAGGACCCGCTGCAGACAAAGATCACAGAGATGTGGGATCTTTAAGGTTGGAAGAGCCCTCTAAGATCATTGAGTCTGACTGTTAACCCAGCACTGCCAAGCCCACCACTAACCTGTGTCCCTAAATGCCACATCTCTATGTCATTTAAACCCCTCCAGGGATGGTGACTCCACCACTGCCCTGGGCAGCCTGTTCCAGTGCCTGAACACCCTTTCAGTGAAAAAATTTTTCCTAATATCCAAGCTAAACCTCTCCTGGCACAACTTGAGGCAATTTCCTCATCAAAAATCATAGTTTTCAGTTAAAAAATAAGGTCAGTAGATGAATTCTGAACCAGTAACTGTGCTGGAGATCTATCTTCCTCTTCAAGAGTTGCTCCAACAGAGACTTGGGAGATATTTGTTTTCTCCCTGCCAGATTTCATGTTATTGTCACCTTCTGCCGTTCTGCTAGAGCTGTTTGAAAATAAATCACAATGCCCATTCTTCAGGGAAGCCTGTTCCTGCTTTCTTTGTTCTTCCAGTGCTTGCAAGCAGCCCTTCCATTTTTAATGAAACCGGTGGAAAATGACCATATCAGAAAAAAAAAAGTAAAGCTTTGAAAAAGTTATAATGGAAATAACCAAAAGGTTCTTCCTTGGAATGCAAGGCCTTACATAGTCTTATCACAAGTACTGGTGCATGTCATTCTTTATGGCATGTATATTACTATTGCTAATGAATGGATAGGCAGGGATTCATTTTACCAAACATAGAACCATAGAATGGTTTGTGTTGGAAGGGACCTTCAAGATCATCCAGTTCCACCCCACCCCCCCCGCCATGGACAGGGACATCTTTTGCTATCCCAGGTTGCTCCAAGCCCCATCCAACCTGGCCTTGAACACTTCCAGGGATGGGGCAGCCACAGCTTCTCTGGGCAGCCTTACCACCCTCACAGGCAAGAATTTCTTCCTAAAATCTAATTTAAACCTATTCTCTGTCAGCTTAAGGCCATTCCCCCTTATACCACCTCTACATGCACTACATGCTTCCAGACTTTAAACCTGAGTTAATTCTGCAGTGAGGGTCCCTTAAATGGTAGATTTCTTAGGTTATTTTTTTAACATCTCTTTTCATTACCAAGCTGCATTGATTATTTTTTTAAACTCTTTTAGTGATTACATACAGTAAATACAGCCTTAACCGCTGTTCCTCCATATTCTTTCTTTGTAGGCTGTAGTTATTGTCATTTTTATAATTTTAACTGTGAAATCTCAGAGAGGCTAGAAAATGATAGTCTCATGCAGATGTTATGAAATCTTAAAAAATACCAAAACACCGGTGGCAGTAAAGGGATTCATTATCTGCTGTTTTGGAAATTTCATTTGTTTTGACATAGCCTGTTTCATTTTTATAGGCTAAATAAATTGTACCTTGGTGGTACTTCTGCTATGGCACAGAGATTCTTCTCTCTGTTGTCTGAGATAAAAGGCATTAAAAATTACGTGAACAAACAAAATAATCCAGATATTCTGTGGGCTTGTCTATGTTACACTCATGGTATTCTATGTGGAGGTCCTCAATTTAGCATTATCCAGGCTGGCTCCATAGTTGCTTGTCTCCTGATCTGCCATAGGCCTTCTGAAGGATTCTATGACCAAAGAGAAGGGGGAAAAATGTGAGACTCTTCCCAGTGACTCGAACTTCGTGTTTCAACCCATTCCCCTGTACAATCTGATCCCCACTACGAAGAAAACACAAGTTCCTGGAAACTTGGGTGAAATCATTGCTCCGAACTCTGCTATTTTTCTTGATGGCAGAACTAATTCATTAATGTCCTCATGACATTAATTAACAATGTAATTACTGTAAAAAATGAGCTGCAGCCAGCATCCGGCCACGGCCCTTGATCCTGTAGGCAGTTATAAATGTCTTATCTTTACTCTTCTGAGTGTTAACTTCAGTAGAAATATTTTTCCTGGGGAAGCTGACCATACACATGTTTCAAGAGTCCAAAGAGTTATGATCTGGTGATGACCAGAGAGCTGTAGGCCGTGCATTTCATAGCCTGAGTGTAACAGAAGCATTGTCTTTCTGTTCTTTTTTTTTTTCCCTCCATTTTTATAGCTGCAGACAAACTCAACTCAGTTGAGTTGAGTTAAAGAAAGTATCTGGTTAATTTTTTTCCTTCATGGTGTTTGCCACATGCTCCCAAAGCCTGGTCAATATGGATTTCTGGTTCTGTATTTTCTTGCTGTAAGACTACTACCTGGGGCTTCTTACTCCTCTTTTTCTCTTTGATATCTTCTCTTCCTCTGTATCAGATTTTGTTCTTCAAACACTTCTTCAGGTAGGCTCATGCTTCTTGCCTGACTCCTGTTTTGTATGGGAGATAAAAGAAGAAAGCAAGTGTGGCTTATCTGAGTGCATCCTGTAAAACACACAAATGCACCATGTTCATCCAAGAAAGAAGTATAAATCTGTGCTTAAACTTCCCCATTTTATCCTGTAGACCTGCTGCTGGGAGGACTTACCTACCTAAAAGCCTGTCTGCTTTCTCCTCATGTAGTTTAATATCAATTTGTCTATAGAAAATATTGCCTCTCCTCACAAGCCTTCCTTGGTTTGTAATTTAAGATCTTGTACTAGAAATCATACTAGTTCTGTGTGTCCTTGCCTTCTTTGCAAGCTTTATTCTCATCAGATATATTAGAGGGAATTAATAAATGGAACAGCTCTCAAATGCATGTAAACATAGCTTACATTCACATGAGGGACCTGAGAATAGGAATGCATAATTTTTATTTTTTTTTTGTTAATACCCTCCTAAATATGTCTGCGTTGACTTAATTTAAATTCAGCTTAATTCTGAGTTACTGCTTTTACAATCAAAAATTGCCCAAGAAAAGGAGAATTTCTGTAAGGAACTTGGAAAGGTAAGAGAGACATTTTTTTTCTGTCTCAGAGTTTTTACTACCACAGGCCACAGGCTGATGTTGAAAGACTTAAAGGGGCACTGGGAGGTGGGATGAGCTTGAGGGTGTTGTGTGCTGGGATGTGAGGGAATAGAAGGAATGAGATTAGGATATTGATTGCGAGGCAGTATACGTGCAGTAAGAGAATGGATGTGGGAGGACTGTGGGGAGATTTGTCAACAAGGATGAGGTTGGGTTCCTGGTCTGGAAAGCCGAGTGTGCAGTTTTCACAGTCGTTCTTGCTGACTTGCTCCGAGCTTTTTGGACATTAACTTTCATTGCATGTGGGGAAAATCTAACTAGTGGTGGCTCTACTCACATCTGCCCAAGGGTGGTTTCCTAGTTGTGTCCATAACTTCTCCTCCAGAGGTGTAAATATGAAACAAGAGGTTGGTCCATTAAAAACTCTGATGAACTGGCGTTGGGCAGCACTAGGTGGAAGCCACATTCTCCCCATCCCATGGCCGCTCCACCTGCTCTTATACAGCATTCCTACCATCAAAAGTCCTGACTCCAGTCATCATCTTCCTATTTCCTTTTTAATCTTCCTGCACTTGCCTCCGTCAGCCTGGACCAATGACTCCTGCTTCCCTCCACTGATACTGCATTCCCACCATCCCAGTATTCCTTCATCATCAAGCCTTCCACATTTTAGGCACTGGTCGAAAGTTTCTTCTGAGTTACTGTTGCTGTAAATCTATTGGAGGGAGTGATGGTGGTCAAGACCTGACCCAAGGCTACTTAGTGTCAATGTTCCCTAAAATAACAGTGAGCTTTCTTTCCCAAAGAAAGTAGGGCACTGAAATGCTGAATATGAACTATGCAGCTTTCAAAGATTCCGAGTGCTCCTTTAGCCTATAGCACATACTCTATCCCCAGGGAAACTGTCTGACTCCGGGTCAATAGTTTGATTTGAGAGAGGATAAATAAATCAGGTGCCAGGAGTGCAGGAAATATCCTCTTTGTATGTCTGCCCTTAGAAAGCTGGATTTACAGCGGGCCTGAGGATAGTTCTCATTTTGCTGGTGGAGAGGTTGTGCTCCCACATCACACAGGACAGCTGTGGTCATGTAACTCCTCAAGCTTCCCTAAAAACCAAGGATGAGATTGTCATTGCTAAATAAACTACCCTGCTGGACTCATTCTGCTGTTCTTTGTGGCACCTGAGCTTTGCAGAACACACAAAAGAGATGCTAAATATACCTTGGTATTCTCTCTGTTTTTTCCTTAAAATGATCCATTTTACTCTCATGTAATGCAGTGCTGATGAGCCTGTTATCAGAGGATTGGCCTTTCCTTTGTAGCATGGACAGAACCAGGTTGAAAAAGCAACTGTATATTGTTTATTTTTATTTGGTGACACATTCTAATATTTTCTCCTTTATTAACTGTCTTCCTCCTTTGCTTTCGTTTTCTCCCATGTTTGACAAAAAAATTTAAGCTGCTTTTTCTTCCTCCTTTTTTTTAAGAGGGGGAGGGCAACTTGCAGTATTTTCTTGCACTTGCTCTCTACTATTTTCATCTACAAAATGATTCTGGCTGAATGCTATCTCATGAAGGTGATCTGTGTGAGGGGAATAAATTCCTTTGCAGAAGTCTGATCAAGCTCATTCTGCTCTGGAACATTACAGTGATGCACAATATCAAAGTAGTTCATACAAATGAGACTCACCTTTCTCTGCCTGCTTCACATACCTGTTTCTGCCAAGGGAGCCATTTCATCTGTTCTTCATATTTTACATTTTTAAAATTATTTTTAACCAACCCTCCCCAAAAAGTCCTAAAAAAAAAATTTAAAAAAGCAAGCTCATGAGAATATCCAAACATCTCTACTTTATACTTTGAGGTTTTCTGATGTTTCTAGTCTTTGATCACAGGAGTGGATCTGACAGGTTTACCCGACTTCAGAGTCTCAGAGGGAACAAAAACATGTAGTGCAGCATATTTGACATTAAAGTCCTGTACAGAAGTGAGCTCAGAGTCCTGGTGTTACTTCACATCCTGAGCCCAGTTTTGTTCCTTTGTACGACTTTATTTCCTTGGTATCATCTTGTTTCTCTGTTGTTCAAGTCTCCCGGTCTATACAGATTGTTCCTGTTCTCCCTTTCTGTGTTTTTACCTACTGCAGCAAAACAGAAGAGATGTATTTTTCCAGTGAAAAGTCATTAAATTTGTGACTTGTGTTTCCTTGGCCCTAACCAAGGTGAGATCCCACTATGCTGAGAGATGCACATACATCAAATTAGACTTTTTTTTTGGCCACTCAGAGCTATTCATCATTATGTTAAGTGTACATCAGGAATAGGTGAGCGAAGCTCAAATCAGCTTCAGTTCCCAAAATAGCCATACTGGGTAAGATTCAATGCTGGTCCTACCAGTGATCAATAATCCTGCTTGGAGAAGTAATGTAAGAACAGTCAAATATAGAATGACCCTTCTACTGTATAATCTCCATGACAAATGGAGTGTCAGGAGCTTCTCTGGATGGAGATGATATCTGCATTTAAATAGCTTTTGATGGAATTTTATGCTATGCTGGATCTTCAGTGCAATAATTCTTCTATCACTGATTGATTCTTTTGGCTCACATATGCATTCATCCTCCCTAACAATTTATATATAACATATAACTTATTTAATAAGGACAAGAATTCTCTTTTGTTTTAAACCTGCTGTCCTGAAAGTTTATTGGCATCCTGCAGTTTTTATATTATGAGAAACAGTAAGTGTTATCTTCTCATCTTCTCCTGCAAAGGTGTGTGTGATTTTTAGACACCTTTACTGTATGTCCCTTCAGTTGTCTCTTTTTCAGGCTGAACAAAATCAGTTGGAAAAATCGTCCTAGATAATTGTTACCCATGCTTTACTGACTAAATAAAATAATGGCCCCTGTTAGTTTGTGAGAGGTCTGTTCTCATACTGGAATTAATCTGTTTTTTCCTTAAGGAATCACATGATGGGATAGAGCAAATGCTTATCATATCTGCAGATGACAAACATGATAAGAGTGGGAGCACCCTCTGCAGGGCAGAAGTAGAATTCAGAATTATTTTAGCAAGTGTGAGATTTAATTTGAGGGAAGATAAGCTAATAATAATAATAATTTTTAAAAATCCATATCTTTGCATGTAGGTTATTTGTACAAATCCACCATGAGGGAGATATTTAGGGTGATAAATAGAATTAAAGCTGAAAATTTGAAAACACAACTGTCAGACTACTCTATATGAAAAGGCAGGTAGCCTGGCAAGGCTGAAGGTGCATGTTCTCACCTCTATCTGGCTTTGATATAAGACACAGCCGGAATGTCTGGTATTGATCATCTCTTTTAAAGGACGATGTAGATTATTTTGAGATACAGGAGGAGTTCAGTAAAAGTTATCAAAAAAAGGAAGGATTGAAAAAATGGGCAGCTTTTCCATTTAAAATACCTAAAGGTAAGAGAAAACTTGGTAGTAACTATCAAAGAAATAAATATTCTTAGCAAGACAATAAGCTTTTCTCCTTGACCACTTGTGGAGACAAATAACAGGGAACAGGACAGATTTAACATAAGAAAAAGGCCTTAAGAAAGCACTGACAGCTCACACAGTAAATCCCTGGCATCAGTTGCCTGAGCATTGTAGAGACAGAGTATTTCTACCACTAGGGTTTTTAAGGACAAATCAAACATCTGTCAGGGGTACTTAGGTCTAATTGATTCTGCTGTGGAGCAGAGATGGACTAAGATGACCTCTTGAGATTACTTTCAGTAGTGTTTTCTCTGTGTTTGTTTTTTTTTCTTTTCTCTGGATCTGTTAAATTATAAATGCATTAAATGCTGCTTGGATAGATTATTGATTAATATTTAGTTTCATTAAAGAAAGACATAGAAACTGCAACTGAAAATCTAGTTAAAAGAGAAGAAAAATTGAACATAAGCAGGCTAACCTTGGAAGAAAGCCAGAGAGAAACAAAAGAGAAGTATACAAGATTAAAAAAAAAAAATAATTAAAAAAGCCAGACCAGTTAAACAAGTCACTTACTGATAGACCTTGGTTTAATTTATAACAACCCAACTCTACTGTTGAGTCACTGCACTGTCTAAAAACTCTTCCTCTGCTTTGTAGAAAAGAAAGATGACCAGGTCAAAAGAGCCCATTCAGCAGCCAATCAAAACTACTGGGAAGCTCAAGGAGGATGTGGTAGTAACTTGTAACTTGGCTGTGCAGCTTCTGCAAAGTTTCCACCACTGCCTTCAGACAGAAAAGGGATGCTCCTGTCATTGGATGGCCCTGCAGCAGGAAGGTCACTTCGTGTCAGAGCTGGTTCCTTTCTTGGGGACCATAAGGAATTGCTTCCCCACTCTGTATTTGTCCCTCCTCGTTGGTAAGAGGGCAAAGATACCTGTCTCAGATGGTTGTTTGAAGTTTTCAAATGAAAGCTGCCACGTAACAGAAACTCTTCTCACTTTATTTTAAAAAATCCTGTATAAAGCTCTGTTAGCAGCAAAGAGTTTATTACTAACAGGAATGAAACGTGGACCAAACATGATGCTGCAATTGGCCAGTTGAAAAATCATCCAGAGACTATAAAGCTGCTGGAATGAGACAAATAGGAGATCAACAGAAAACCTGGCATTGTGAACACTGAGAGCTGCAGATGCAAATTAGTGAGTGCATTGAAGCTTGACAGTGTTCCTGCTCAGTGTGAAATTCTGTGCTCATTTTTTGTTACACAAAGTGCTAGTCGTGGAAGATGATGAAACGTAAACATCACAGAGCAAACCTGGCCTTTTAAATGAGTGTGTGGGGCTGTGTTTAATTTGGAAGGAAACAAAGAGGAATATCCAAGGGCCAGGCACCTGCCTGAGGCATAATCAATATCATGTGTCTGCTGCATTCAGTCGGGGATTGTAGGAAAAGGCTTCCCTGCCACATGAAGGGGGGCTGAAATGCAGGTGAGATGTGGAATAGGCTTGTGAATGTGGAAGAGATGCTTTTGAAAATATTCTGTACACCTCTCAGGCCCTCGGCTATCAGCTCTATCTGATCATATCTGTCTGGAATCAAAAGCTTCCCTCAGGAAAAGAATTTATCTGAGTACTGGTAGAGCTGATCCATCATGAATGAGTCCACCCAATTTTGTGGGAGTGAAGGAGGAAGAGTTTCTCTGCTTGTGCATGACCTGTGCTGCCCTGGCTGTTCTCAGCACCCTCATCCATTTTATTTGATGGCATAGACACAGGTGGCTTGTGTTGATTTTGGCATCTGTTAAAATTTGTTCAACAAAGTGAAATGGATGATGTTGTTGAAAGAAAAGGTGTCTTTTTAATGTCAGAGGAAATGTCCAGAGGAATACATTAACCTTTATATTTCAATAGGCTGAAACTCATTTTATTCTTCCTGATCTCTCTAGAAACACTGAAACTCTTTGGAAAATATTTAGAAAACTGTGATAATATTCAGTTGTAATTTTTTTTTTTCACAGAACAATGTGCAGATAAAAGAAGATATTTTTGCAGTGAACTCTGAAGCAGAAAACCACAAGTCAGCATAGGCTGATGGTGTTTCACAGTAACATGTTAATAACTACTTCAAAAGAAAAAAGGTGACATTTTTAAAGAATATCTTTCAGTTCTAATGTCTTTTTTTTTGGCACAGCGATTTATCCCATTTTAATGCTCAACTCTTTGTAGATCTTCTTCTGAAGAAGGGATGGTCAGAGGAGAGCCTTATTTAAAAAATGAGTTTCAATTTTCTGTTGTACTTGATTGCATAAATATAGTTCAGTTACCATGTAAAAAATAAAACTGCATTTTGCAAATAAGACACTACCATCTTTGAAGTCACGAGGGGCAAAGTATTAAACCTATGTTTTCCAGCTATAAAAAAAATTGGCTATAAACCAAATTTTTTCCGATATTGTTCCTTTTGCTGGTCTGATAGTTAAACTTCTCTTAAGTTTAACTTCTGTACCTTATAATGTTCTTGATGTTCTACATTCAGCTCATCAGCCTTGTAATATTTTTCTAGTTGGGGGTTGCCTTCGTTTTGAACAGGAATTAAGCCAAACTATAATGTAAAAAAGTTTTTCACCAATTATTCTGTTAGAAAGGCAAACTTTGGGGTTTTTTATGCAAGGATTAGGTACTTGAAAAAGTTGGGTACTTGAAAAAGTACCTGCAGAGCTACAGGTCTAGTGGCCAGTCAAGCTGTGGGAAAACTAGATAAGCAAATCAAATTTCTTAACATATTGTGAGGGTTTGTTTTTTTTTCATTATAAGAAAAAATAAATTGTACTTTGTGTCATTACAGGAGTTTCTGGAAAATGAGCAGGAAATACTGAACATGGTGACAGCTCTTAAAAAAAAAAATCCACAATGAGAGGAAAAGATCAGTGATGGTAATAGCAGGGTACAAAACAAGATGGAGGGGCTGGATTCTCTGGTTGTCAAAAAAGATAAGCTAAATATTTTATTTTTCACTCTTTTTTCCCCCATCTAAATCTGTTCATTCACAGCAGTTTTCATCAGGAATTGTAGTGAAGGGACAAAGGGGAATAGCTTCAAACTGAAAGAGAATAGAATTAGATGTTAGATTAGATTAGATTAGATTAGATTAGATATCTGAGGGTGGTGAGGCCCTGGCACAGCCTGCCCAGAGAAACTGTGGATGCCCCTTCCCTGGAAGTGTCCAAGGCCAGGTTGGATGGGGCTTGGAGCAACATGGGCTAGTGGAAGGTGTCCCTGCCCATGGCAGAGGGCTGGAATTAGAGGTACATTTATTAGAAGAACCAGGAATACTTTATAACACAGCCTGGATATGATCATCTTTAATTTCTACTTTCTGAAGAGCTGTGATAATAGCAGTGAGGGGGCTGTAAAATAGTCTGAGCAGAACTGTGTGTTTGCTTTTCCACAAAGGATAAATAAAACAGACCTCAGCTCCTGCAGCTTGTGGTTTCGCAGTTATCACTCCAGGACTATATGGTTAATTAATGTTTATGTGCTTTAGAATTTTAGTATAAGCAATTTTTACTTCTATTTCCATTTAAATGAACAATATTGTATGTTATTGTCTTGGGAAGGGGTGATATCACACAGGGTACATACAAATTGCTTGCTTCAGAGCCTGTTTAACTCAAATCCTGTAGATATCACTGAATCACAGAATGGTTTGGGTTGGAAAGGACCTCAAAGATCATCCAGTTCCAAACCCCTGCCATGGGCAGGGATACCTTCCACTAGACCAGGGTGCTCAAAGCCATCCAACCTGGCCTGGAACACTTCCAGGGATGTGAACAGTTGCCAGATATCTGCTTTACTTGTTGAGTCACAGAGGTCTCATCTGTAATGAGTCACAGGTTTAGTCACTGTATGACCATCTGATTACAGAATGTGGCTTTTTAATACATTAAAGCTGAAAAGCAATGGCTTACAGGTTACTTTGGAATCATTGGGTCTGGATAATGTGATCAGGAACCAGGGAGAGAAAATGATGGATTTATAGAAGAAGAGAATGTCAGAGGACTCAGGCAGAGAAGAGAAAGATGGTGAACATACAGCAGAAGAGAATCCTACTCCATCTGAAAGCCAGAGCCAGTATTTTCTGTGTGAAATGTTCAGGGCAGGTTTCTTCACAAGGAGCCACTATAAAAACATTGCTTGGTCATTCCAAACTGTGTATATTTCTCTCTTTGGTTGCCATTATATATATAAAATTTTTTTAATGCTACTGGGAAAAGGTGATAAAAAGACTTTATTAATTTGTATTTCACATTCCAAGTTTGGCTAAAGCACTGGAGCCAAGCTGTAAGGTCAGTGGTTGGGGATTTCAGGCAAGGTCCACGGGGTGCACTGTCTTCCTGTAAGCTCTCCTTTTAATAGAATCCCTCATTCTGCTTTCAAAAGGAACAGATGACTCTCTAGAACTAGCAAAAAATGTACTCTTTACTATACCTGATGTTACCTGGGAGTTGTTATCTTTTCAAAAACAAGACACAGCCCAACATTTAAACCCAATGCATATAGTCCATGCACAGAAATGCCCATGAAAGAGGAACAGTCCTTAGGTGGGGTGTTCTAACATGAGTTTTAATCCCTTACCTTTAGAACTGTCCTCTAGATCAGAGTGTCTGCAAATTATATATTGTACATTGCAGAAAAGACAGCATTTGATTTCCTTATGCTGCTCAGTAGCTTCCTTAATCCCTAAATGCAACAGAGAGAAAACTAAGTCTGTCAGTGGAGATTTGACTCAGCAAGGCCAAACACTCACCTCTGAGCAGCCTCAAGAGTTTTAACAATATTTACCAAGGTGTTCACTTTAGGATTTCGAGGAACGTAAAGCAGAGATAATGGCATTTCATTAAGGAGACAAGGAATCTCCAATTATTTTTATTAACCAAACTACCAAGAAAAAAAACCTTTAATCTGATCTATTTAATGCTCTCCTTACATGAACAGGTCTCCCTACATGAAGCTCACAGAGCATAAACTATACTTTATAGTGCACTTTACAATGCAGTTCTTCTCCTTTTACCCAGCAGTCAGACACAAACATCATGAGGAATCATGCACAACATGTTTCATCTTTTGATGGAAGGAAGAAGACAGTCTGTTTCCACTGGTGGGGGATAGAAACTAGAGTATTGTGATGAGAAAAAACAAGCTCTCTGGCATATTCAAGCTCTATTTCTTTTTTAATTTAAAGTCTATTGAAAACCAAGTTCTGTTGTTTTATTCAAATATTGTATTAGGAAATGAACATACACAAGCAAACCGCTGTACTAGAACGTGTCACAAGCTTTTTATACAGATTCACAGTGATAAATAGATACAAAGACATTCCCTTTGATCTATACCAGATACTTATGAGGAATACAAAGTGCAGCTTTTTGATATTATACAGTCTCAGCCAGAGGTGTTTCACCAGAAGTCTGGCACATAAACAACTTCCTTTAAAACAGAAGTTTCCAAAGCATGACTAAATTGCTTGATCCAGATCATTGGGATGGCGTTGTTGGCACAGGCTCCTTTTAATGTCCATTTCCCCCTTCCGAGAGGATGCGTGATGGCTCCGTGTACTTTGCTGTCATCAGGTAAAAGAGGGCAGGGGCAGGAACCAGGGCAAGCAATGGCAGGTCCTGCTCAAGCTTATCCAGTTTGGAAATGGAGATGATTCCATAGGCATGAAGCAACCAGTGGCTGAAGAGGACAACAAGCCTTTTCTTCCTCACCAGAAGATCCTTGAAAGACTTGTAAAATAAACACAGTACCCTGTTAGCATTCAGCCTGTTCCCCAGATCCTGACATTTAAGAGATGTTATAGGCAGAACACAGGGACTGTATGAAGGCTCCTGTGTTTGAGCCCTTCCAGCAGCAGTGCACCAGGAGAGGGAAGTCTCACAGGAGCTTCCTCCAGCCAAGAGGAGAAGGCATAAAGGAAGAGGCTTAAATGCAAAATACACTGCTGAGAAAAGGCAAGAGACAAAGTGGTCTCTGCTCACTCAGGTCTTTTATAATCTGAGTTTTAACACAGGAAACATGTTTACCCACCTCCACTTCAGAAGCAGACATGTAAACAGCCAGAGTAACCAAAGACAACACCAGTATGATGTATGGGAAGGCATAATCTAAAGGCAAACATGGAAGACATTAGCAGGAAAAAAGCATGATTTACAGTTCAGAGAAAGTTTTTCCACATATAACCACATGTATGAAGTCAACTGAGCTACTTCAGCCCATCTTTCATCAGCACTTCACACATGCACAGCAGTAGGGGTCAGCCAAGCACAATTCCACAACAGCTCTCACTGAGCTTTTCAAACTTCTACTGTTTCTTGGTGGAGTTATTGTACACTTAAACCACGAACTGAAAAGAGCAGATAATAAGAAAAGTAGTCAGGCTGAGAGAGGATTTTGTGGCACCTCTCCACATGTGACAAGGATGCTGGAAGCTAAACCAAAAACACCCTATCTTCACAAACCTATACTGTAATCCATCTCCAAAATCAAACTCTGCCTTAGCAGAAAGTGGAATTAACTCCCTCTGAAGTAATTTCCTCTCATAACCCACTCTATTCCTTTTTTTGGGAAAGGGACAGTCTCTAGCAGCATTGGCTGAGGCAAAGCAGTGGGTCAGGAGCCTAGTGAGGTCAGGGCTACTAATGAGCAACCTTTCCAGGTCAGAGTCCTCACAATAATCTTAAACAATGTCCTTATTCCGAAAGCAAAAAGTGTCCCTTCCCTCCCTCCCATAAATCACTTCTTAGTGTGCATTTACAGGTATGTTTATGAGTGTTATTAAGAGAGAACTCACAGAGCAGGCCTCCTCCCACAGCCTGCAGCACGGTGAGGATGGGGAAGAAGTACAGTGCTGCATAAATGCTTTTGAATCGATCAGACTTTCCCAAGCCACAGGCAATTTTCTTAACCAGGAGAGGCCGAAGGAGCATCATTAACACAAGACAGAAGGCGTAATATATAAACACAATGGTGTACCTGGGGAGAAAAAAAATAGAAATTCCTTCAAATGTGCAGTTTTCTCATGGAGACTCAAGTCACAACCAGGGAATTTGGGGTTAGTCAGTGAAGTCTAAAGAATTTATAACCAAAGGACGTAAACGCAGAATGATGGGCTCACTTTTCCAAGGGGGAAATGGTCAAGATGTAGCAAAGGAAAAGAAAAAGAAATAAAAAGCACCTTTGAGCTTTATATCTAAATAGTGAGAGGACAAGAGAACAGAGTTCCAAGCTGTGTCAGGGGAGGTTCAGGTTGGACATCAGGAGGAATTTCTTCATAGAAAGGGTGATTAAACATTGGAAGGGGCTGCCCAAGGAGGTGGTGGAGTCTCAGTCCCTGGAGGTGTTTAAGGAAAGACTGGACATGGCATTCAGTGCCCTGGTCTAGTTGACAGGGTGGTGTTGGGGCACAGGTTGGACTCAATGATCTCAGAGGTCTTTTCCAGCCCAGTTGATTCTGTGATTCTGTTTGACAGCCTGGACTGTGCCACATTCTCTGGTTACTCAGGAAGTCATTAAGTGATGGGAAATGTTCCTCATATAAAACAGCTCAGTGCATCAAAGACTTCAGGGTATTGATACTCATTGATCTGAGCTGCATCTGAACACTTTTTGCAGTGTTGAGAAGAGGCACAGACACAAACACAGCTGTCTTCACACTCACAGGGGGTAGACAGCCTCGTGGGTGCAGTGCACTGTGGTGATGTAGTCGGGGCTGGGGTTGTAGAGCATCGTGTACCAGTCCGAGAGCTTCTTCACCCTGCAGGAGCGGATGTGCAGGGACCCCACGGGGTCACTGACCAGCAGGGTGACCACTGCTGCAATGCTGCACTCCAGCAGGGCTGTGATGTGCTGCAGCAACGCGCTGGAGCTGAGGAGCAACACAGAGAGTTACTGGTTTTCTAACTCTACAGGAAATCTAAACACCGACTGAAAAGCAGAGGCCTGTGCAGTACAGAACCTCCTGCAGAGTTAATATTCGCTGTGACCAAGGTTGGGGCAGCTCTGCCTCGATAAATTCAGTATTTGAAGCTGAGTGTGAAAACTCATTTACAATCTCAGATGGTTTGGTGTGTAAAATGGGCAAAGAAAGCAGCAGTGAGGATAACACACCACATGTCTCAGAAGGGGTAATGCTGTTACACATGATATAAGAAACATTTTCAAAGATGCAAGTCCTTTTTAAAGACTGTCCCTGGAGGTGTTTCAGGAAAGACTGGATGTGGCACTTAGTGCCATGGTCTAGTTGACAAGGTGGTGTTGGGTCATGGGTTGGACCTTATGATCTCAGAGGTCTTTTCCAACCTAAATGATTCCATGATTCTCTATATATTCATATATTAAACTCTCCCAGTCCCCTATGTTTTCAGTGTTTATAGAATCACAGAATGGTTTGGGTTGGAAGGGACCTTAAAGATCATCTTGTTCCAACCCCCTGCCATGGGCAGGGACAGTTTAGTACACTCCAGTCACTACTTCTTAGAAGTTCTAGTCTAGCACCCAGTGTCTCCAAGTTCTAGACTAGCATCCAATGGCCACATGGCAGCTGTGGGTTTAAACCCCTTTTTAACAGAAATTCCTTGAAGTACCATGCCCAGAATACATATTCCTAAAGAGAGAACTCAAATACATTCTCTGGCACTGACCAGGGCCTCTGTGGGTGAGAAGTCTGACCCAGGATTGAGGGGATGACACAACCCACTACTCCTGCCTGCTGGGAAACCCAATCCAGCCCAAACTGGCAGATGGAGTGGGCATCATTAAACAGATACAGACCATGCCCCGAGGGCACTGACTGGCAAAAAGGATCTGCAGGACCCTTACATTAGCAAATAAATCCCCCTCCAGCTGCTGAAAGCTTTTGTGCTACCATATCAGCTCGACCAACAGCCAGCCTGGAGAGGGCTTGGAGCAACCTTGTCGAGTGGAAGGTGTCCCTGCCCATGATTGGAGGTGTGGAAATAGATGGCCCTTAAGGTCTCTCCCAGCCCAAACCATTCTGGAACTCTAAGAACTGCTGGACAGTTAAATTCATCATCTCTGACTGATCACTCGTGGATACAAGATTTCCATTTTTAAACAACATATTTACAGAAGGGGCACACAAACCTCTTCTTTCCAGAATACCACTCAATAAAGAACCAGTGTAAGACCAGGGGCAGCATGGCCATGAAGCCGAGGTAGAGCCAGTCATAGCGGTCTGGAGATCCTGTACATTCCCTGCAGATCTTGTTGTCATCAGTCCTCTGACCTCTGGGACACACCTGCAGAGAGCAGAGATGGGATTTACAACTGCAGGAACAACAGCACATCATTGCAGTTCCTGGACAAACAGCGTGAGGCAGTACTGGGGCAAGAAACTAATCAAATTTTTAAAGAGATGAAACAAAAACATCAGTAATGTCTCAGCTTACACTGGTCTTGCTCTGTCTGGCTCCTGCTTCTTAATATAAACAAGGGTGAAGCATGATTCAACTTTCCCACCAGGCTGCTCACAACCACTGTCCCCCAGTTTCTTACTCCCCTCCCTGGATGTTGCTCTCCCTCAAAAATAAAATCCAATTAAATCCGAGTGATTTCAGCACAGCTCTCAACCTCATCCCGTCCTGTTCCAGCTTTTCCAGCCCCTCCGCTCAACTCGGGTTTGGGATCGAGCTTCCAGCACCTCCTTCCAGGGGACGTTCACGGAGCAGCTCCTGTTTAGCTCAGGGACCTCTCCCCGCTCTCGGCGACCCCGGCGCCCCGATCTCGAGGGGATCGATCCCATCTCACGGCAGGACCCGCCCCAGCCCGAGCTCGGGGCCACCCCGTGCCCAGGCCGAGCCCCGCACTTACCCCGCAGTCCCCGTAGGTCTCCACGGAGCCGTTCACCGACAGGACGGTCCTGCCGCAGTACAGCCCGAGGCAGGCAGGCTGGATGTCCACGGCTGCGGAGAGATCGCGGCAGACAGGGGCTGTTATCGAGAGGGGCACCGAGCCCACTCCAACCTCATCCCCATCGTTACCCCCACTCTCTTTCCCATCCTCATCCCCATCCCCATCCCCATTCCCAATCCCGGCCCGTCCTACCGGCGCGGAACATCGCTGTTACTCGGCAACCGCCCCTGCACGGCACTTCCGCCTCGGCGCTTCCGCTTCCGCCACGGGACGGGCCCTGCGTGAGAATGTGGGCGGGGCACCCTCAAGGGGCGGGGCCAGACACGGGGGCGTGGTATAGAGAGGGGGCGTGGCTTTGGGTTTGGCAGCCGCCGCTGTCGTGGGCGTGGCTCCGGGCGGGGGTGGGCGCGGCCTCAAACGGGGCGCGGGCGTGACCTTTGAGGTGTAGGCGTGGCCTCGGTGCGGGCGTGGCCTCGGTGCGGGCGTGGCCTCGGTGCGGGCGTGGCCTCGGTGCGGGCGTGTCCCCGCGGTGCGATGGCGGCGAGGGGCGGCGGTGACAGTGTCGGTGTCGGAGCGGGGCGGGCGCTGCCGCCGCACTCGCCCTCGGGCCCGGTGCTGCAGACGGTGGAGATGCACACGGGCGGCGAGCCGCTGCGCATCATCCCGCGGCTGGAGGCGGCGGAGCGGGCGGCGGCGGCGGGCGGGCTGTCGCTGCTGTCGCTGCGGCGGGAGGTGGCGGCCGCGCAGGACCACGTGCGGCGGGCGCTGGTGCACGAGCCGCGCGGGCACGCCGGCATGTACGGGGCCGTGGTGGTGCGCGCCGGGGCGGCCGCGGAGGGCGCGCACCTGGCGGCGCTGTTCCTGCACGGCGCCGGCTACAGCGCCATGTGCGGACACGCCGTGATGGCCCTCGGGCGGTTCGCGCTCGACTACGGGCTGGTGCCGGAGCCCGCCCGCCCGGAGACCGCCGTCCGCCTGCGCTGCCCCTGCGGGCCCGTCACCGCCTTCGTGCCCTGGGACGGCCGGCGCAGCGGCAACCCCGTGCGCTTCCACAGCGTGCCCGCCTTCGCCGCCGCTACCGGTGGGAGCCTGGCCCGTTGCAGTGGGCTTTGGGGGGGCGGGGGCTGGTGGCCTGGCTGAGGGGCATGTGGCAGATCCCTCCCTGATTCTGATGCTCTTCAGAGGTTGTCGGGGTGGCATAAGGCATCACATGTATGGGAGCACCTACACGTCCCAACCACTGCCTTTGCGTGCAGCGAGGTTCCTTCACTCCGTATGCAAGCAAGCCCATGGCTCAGCACGGTTTGCCCTGCTCACCTCCCTCCCTTTCTCTGCTCAGACTTGGCCATTGACGTCCCTGGCCATGGGAAGGTGGTGGTTGACATCGGCTACGGCGGCACTTTCTATGCCTTCCTCAGCGCCGAGCAGCTGGGCCTTGATGTGCGCTCCTCAAAGACCAGAGACCTTGTCAGTGCAGCGAGTGCAGTGACAGAAGCGGTGAAGAAACAGGTATGGGGGAGCACCATGGCACCCCAGCACATTCCCTTCGAGGTGACTGCACCAGACTGAGACACTCAGGAGGGGGGGGAGTCCCATCCTTCCAGCCCCAGGGTGAATCTAAGAGTCCTTACAAGGACATAAGAAGGAGCTCCTGCTGCATCCATCTCTGTTACCGCAGAAGCAGAGGTGGAAATGCAGCAGTGTGGCCTTGTCCCCTTCCTCTGGTCTCTCATGGAAGCTGTACTGCACATGCTGCTGCTGTGTGTGACCCTCTCTGTGCTGTTCCCAGTTCAAACTTCATCACCCTGAAAGTGAAGACCTGGCTTTCCTCTACGGCACCATCCTGACAGATGGGAAAGATGCCTTTAGCGAGGAGCCCACCACCAACATCTGTGTGTTTGCAGATGAGCAGGTACAGAAACAGGCTCTCCTCAGGCACATGAGGCACCACCTTTGTCCCCTCTTACGTCCACTGCAGAGAAGAGGGACAGTTCTGCTGCTCGGTTTGGGCAGTGATTACTTTTTGCTACTGTCATGTCTCTGAAGAGCCAAGTGTCATTTCACACGTCCTGTTTTAATTCATAATGGCAGAAATACTTCTATGCATCTTAGGTGGTGACCTTTTAGAAAGGTTTATACCTACAAACCCTTTGATAGGAATGTCCCAGGGACAGGGTGGCCTTAGCCCCTCTGAGTCCTTTTGTTGTGATGCTGGTAAGCTTTCAAGTGCTCCCTAAATAGCCTCAATATTTATTAGATCATCCATCCCTATAAGTGTGCCAAAGCTAATCACAATCCAGAAGTACCCCAAACCTCCCGCTCTGATGTATCCGGGTTCTGCACAAAACCCTGGGCTAGAGGGATTTCCCCCAAGCACAGTATAAAGGTGCCAGAGAGATCTGAGGGGAGCCATATTGTTTTCTATTAAACTCCAGAAGAGTAGAGCTGGTTCATCATCTCCTCTGCACGTAGGTTGACCGAAGTCCGACAGGTTCGGGTGTGACAGCTCGCATTGCCCTGCAGTACCATAAGGGACTCATCCAGCTGAATCAGACCAGAACCTTCCGGAGCAGCACCACAGGCTCCTTGTTCACTGGGAAGGCAGTGAAGGCAAGTGGCTTGTGCTGGTCTTTCCCCCTGTCTCAAGGACTGCTGGAAAATTGCTGTTGCCTTGGCTCAGTGGGGAAGCAGAAAAGCCTTTCTGTTGCCTGGGGAAGAGCATGTGGAAAGGGGGAGGTGCCTGGGGGTCTTGCCCTCCCATAAACCTCATGCTTCAAGGATTTTAATTAGAAAAGCAAGTAACAGTAAGTCCTTGTTGTGTTGCGTGGCTGCTGCACACTTTGGGATGCACTTGGGCAGAGCACAGTGCTCCAAGAGGGGTGTCTGCATAAGTGCCAGGTAGCACTGGCATTTTCTGGGGTTGGGAGTGTGGAAACCTGCTGTCGCCTCTGTCCTGATCCTGATCCCTCTGCAGGAAGCCAAGTTTGGTGACTACAACGCTGTCGTTGTGGAAGTCTCAGGAGAAGCCTTTTACACTGGCACAGCCACCTTCACTGTCGAGGAGGAGGACCCACTCAAATACGGCTTCTTGTTCAAGTGACCCCAGCCGTGGGTGATGGCAAAGTCTCACTGGTGGTGCTGTGCTTCTCCTGCCCATAAATTTCTGTTCTTGCTGCGATATGCCAGAGCAACGGGAACAGCTTTGGGTGGTGTGACAGCATCTGCCGTGTTTCAAGATAACAAGCTGTGTTGCCCTGTTGTGATGAGCATATTGGGTGCGCTGTGATTAGCATAAACGGGCTGCTCTGAGAAGCCATAATATTTTTCTTCTTTTTTTTTTTCTTTTTTCCCCAGTAATTACTCACAGAAAACAGAGCTGATCTTGGAGAGCTGTCTTCAAAGTTACGTGCCTTCTCTATATCTGAAAATTATGAATTTCAAAGCCAGATTCGTATTAAATGCCAGCTGAAAACACTTCCTTTCTCCTCTTATTTTCCCTCCCAGAGCACATTTCCAGGATTCTGCTGTGTGTGTCATGGCTGTTGGTTTGAATCCTTGTTGTCTCCTGCTCAGCCAGCCATGCTGCTCTGTCTCATGCCCTGTCTTCCCTTCTTAGGCCTGTCCAGATACCTCCTTCCTCCATTACACCTGCTTCACTCCACCAGATCCCTCTTGCATCCCAGAGCTGGGGATGAATTTCCCACTGTCCCCACTGAGTGAGCGTGCCATGCTGCTTCCCTAAACCTTCCTCTCTGGCTTATCTCAGACCACTGGCTGCAAATACCCCATGGTTAACTTTCAACAGGAGCAGCTGTATTCGAAGGTCTGAGCTATTATGACCTTAGGTAATTATTTACTGATGATTTTGTCTCAGTCCAGGGGCAGCTTGTGCAGTGGAGTGCAATCAGTGTTTGCTTTGCCAGAGTCCTTCCAGAGAGGATTGCCAATGGAAAAACCAAACCAAACATTTGCAGTGGCAGGAGCAGAGCTTCAGACCACTCGTGGCCTGTCATTTCCACTGTGTCTCTGGACAAAGTGGTGCTTGTTTACTGAAGACACTTGTGGGAGTGTCTGGATGCACTTGTTAAAATGAGACATGAAAATGAGAATGATCATCTCCCAGGAGCTCTTGCAGCAGAAGGGAGAAAGTCATACTGGTGAGCTTGGAAAACACTGGCATCAAAACGCCTGGGAGGAATTTCTTCTGCCAAGTTGAAAATTATAACTTCGGAATGGGAATGAACAAAAATTCCCTCATTCAGAGAATGCTTGTGCTGCCAAGAGAGTTTTTATAGGACAGTGTTTGGAGCTCTTGCTCACAGCTTTCCTGTAACCCCTCAGTAAATCCTGTACAGCTTCTGGTCCTGAGGAGCAACAAGTGACATGGACAGCCTCCAGGCTTGCAGGAGCAAACTCCTCCATGTGTTTTCAGCTTCTGGGCTTCTCCCTTGTGATCAGCCCCCCAGCCTTCCTCACAGGAAAGAGCTGGGACAGCAAGTCACGAAGCCCAGCACAGGACGTTTTGAAGCTCTTCAGCCATTAATTGGGGTGCAGCCTTCATTAGCTATTCACTACCCCCATCCCTAGGAAACTTTTCAGGTAGAGGCAGGCAGCTCCAGCATGGCTGAAAGAGGGGGCACAGGGTCCTGTGCCCATGTGGGGGTCCCTGACTGGATTCCTCAACCCTACAGCTGGTGACGTCTCAACCCCCAGCCTGGAGAGTGGGAAGGGGAGCCCTCATCACTCTCTACAACTACCTGAAAGGAGGTTGTAGCCAGGTGGGGGTTGGTCTCTTTTCCCAGGCAACTATCAGCAACACAAGAGGGCATGGTCTTAAGCTGTGCCAGGGGAGGTTTAGGTTAGATATTAGAAAGAATTTCTTTACAGAGAGGGTAATCAGACATTGGAATGGGCTGCCCAGGGAGGTAGTGGATTCTCCGTCCCTGGAGGTTTTTAAGATGAGATTGGATGTGGCACTTAGTGCCATGGTCTAGCAACTGCAGTGGTAGTGGATCAAGGGTTGGATTTGATCTCGGAGGTCCCTTCCAACCTAGCTGATTCTATGATTCTATGAAGGGGGGTGGTCCCGGCCTCTGCCAGTGTCTGGGGGTAGCTGGTCCTTCATGATGGAGAGGGGACAGGAGGGGAGAGGGATGTGAGGGAAGATGGATGTGAGGGGAGAGGGATGTGAGCGGAGGGGGGGGTGACAGGATCTGGGAGTAGAAAAGGGTCTATGGGGACCCATCCCCGACTCTGGGATGGGAATGACGCCAGTGTGGGGTGAGGTGGTCCTGGCCTCTGCCAAAGTGTCTGGAGGTAGCTGGTCCTTCGTGATGGGCTGCGGGGCTGTACGGGGAGAGCAGCCAGGAGGGGAGAGGAGCTGACAGCGTCTGTGGGGGTCCCATCCCGGACTCTGGGATGGCGATGACGCTGGTTTGGGGTGAGGGGGGATCCCCGTCCGCAGCCCAGCCGTGATGCCCGGCATCCCTCGGCCCCCGTGCCCGGCTGTGGGGGCCCGGCCGGGCCGGGCGGGTTCCCCGGGCAACGGCGGCCGAGCGACGTCAGCGGCCGGCGGGGCCGGGAGCGGCGGGCGGGCGGCAGCGCCTCTGCAGCCGCGGCGGGGCCGGGGCATGAGGTGCGCATGGAGCCGGGAAACCTCTCCCGGGGCAGCGGCGGCGGCAACGAGAGCGGCGGGGCTGCGGCGGCGGCGGGGCTGGCCGGGTGGTCGGCGGCGGCGCTGGCCTCGCAGGCGGCCGCGCTGCTGCTCATCTTCGCCCTGTCGGCGCTGGGCAACGGGGCGGTGCTGCTGGTGATCGCCCGGCACCGGCAGCTCCGCACGGTCACCAACGCCTTCGTGCTGTCGCTGTCTCTGTCGGAGCTGCTGGGCGCCCTGCTCTGCCTGCCCCTGGCCTTCCTCAGCCTGCTCAGCCGCCCGCCCGGCGCTTGGCTCTTCGGGCAGCGCCTGTGCCTGGCCAGCGCCGCCCTGCACGCCGGGCTGGGCATCGCCGCCACGCTCACCATGGCCCTGCTCTCCTTCGACCGCTACTGTGCCATCGTGCGCCAGCCCCGGCACAAGATGGGCCGCCGCCGCGCTGCCCAGCTGCTGGCGGCCGTCTGGCTGTGCGCCCTGGCGCTGGCCGGGCCCTGGTACGGGCTGGCGGGCGAGGGGCATCGCGAAGCCCGTCCCGGCGCCTACCGCTGCGTCTACGTGCTGCCCTGGGGCTCCTCGCGGCTGGGGCCGCCCTACGGCGCGGCCCTCATCGTGCTCTGCTACCTCCTGCCCTTTGCCGTCATGTGCTTCTGCCACTTCAACATCTGCCGGGCGGTGCGCCTGGCCGAGAGCCGCGTGCGGCCCCTCACCACCTACGGGCACCTGCTGCGCGCCTACGGGGAGATGCGCACGGCCACCACCGTCCTCATCATGATCGTCTCCATCATCTGCTGCTGGGGACCCTACTGCATCCTGGGGCTCGCCGCCGCCGCCGGCCACCTGCCCTTCTCTCCCACCATGGACGCCGTGGCCAGCGGGATGGCCTGGGCCAACGGTGCCATCAACCCCCTCATCTACGCCGCCCGCAACCCCAACATCTCCGTGCTGCTGCGGCGCAGCCGGGAGGGGGGCTACAGGACTCGCAACAACATGGTCGCCTACCTGTCGGTCCCGGGCCACCAGCCGGAGCCCCGCAGCCGGGCTGACCGTGTCCGGGAACGCTACATCAATCGGCACAGCGGCCCCCCCGGCAGCGCCCTGTCCTCCTCTAGCCCGGCGAGCGGGGGAGAGGTGGCCATGTGGGCCTGCAAGACTCCTGCTGTGCTCTTCTGTCGGGATGGGCAGCCGGACACCATTTCTGAAGCCACCTTGAAGACCAAAGCAGGCACCATCGACACCAGCCTCTGAAAGGACAGAGGTCCGGGATGGAGGCATTAGGTCCCGGGGCTGTCTCCTTGAGGAAAGGCGGGGAGAGTCCCAGTGCTTGGAGCCCTTTGCAGCCAGACTACCAGGAAACTGGAGAGATGGGACTGCGCACGAGCCATAGTGTGGTTTCTTCTCCATTGTGTGAGCTCTGGTTTGGTGGCCCAGACTGCGAGCAGCGAGAGCTCCACAGGGAAAGGAAGCCTTTTCCTTTCAGCAGGCCTCATGCACTGGTGACAGCCTCCGAGCCCAGCCAACACAAGAGTTTGACTGCAAGAACAAAACAGTGTTTGCTCCAGTCCTGCAGAAAGTGCCACAGTGAAGCTCAGAGGCCAACACACCACTGCAGCCCAAACTGACTGACTGACTGTGTGAGCTGTTTGTTAAGTGCCAAAAAAGCTGTTGAAAGCTGAGCACTGGCAGCTGGAAGGCACTCTGAAAATATCACACTGTGAAAAATGCATCATGGCAGGATAATGTTGCTTTAACCCATTATATGTGGAAGTGCCAATAGTTATAAAGTCATGTAAGACTGTAAGACAGGCTAAAAAAGGGATCTATTAAGGTTATTTTTTTTAAAATTTAAACTCTGAAGCGTAAAAAACCAGTAATTTTGAAAGGGAAGATGTATGATACTGGGAGGGAGGGAAAGGAAGATGAAACCTCAGTTGTCAGAATTTCAGTGGCCTTTTCTGGTTTTTTTGCAGGTATTTTTTTTAAATACTGTGAATATGAGAAACATGAGTTCCTCAGACAGACTGAGGAAAAATGTGTGACCACAGACTGTGGTGTCACTGAGTTTGTGCTCAAAGGTGTGTGTTTTCTTTTTGAACTCACCTGAAGTGTCTCTTGTCTCTAAGCGTTTAACTGTGTTTAGAGAAGCTGTGTGGGAGAGGTATCTGAAAGGAGAGGTAAAGCAATACCATGTGCTCCCTGTGTGCTCTTCAGCATGTGAAAAATCTGTATATGCAGAGAACAGGTATTATTGTATTGATGGCAGCAATCCATTGGAGTATAATATATAAAAACCACCTCTGTTTGGTGTTGAAAAGGAAGGAAAATAACACAATAGAAGTGTATGGCATGAATTTGTATTAATTTATCAGTGTAATCTTTTTGTTCGAAGGCCTAAAGCCTTAAACTAGTATTTTGAATCAGAAACTAAGATTGGGCCTTCCTTTGTTTTTGCCACAGTTAAGTGTGAGAGGTGGGCAGTGTTTTTCCGTGTACAGGCTTTAAAAATACAATGTTTCAGTTTTACCGGATTTTTCAACTGTTTGTGACGCAAGTAAACACACTGTCATTATTTTGTGAGACAAGAAATAAATTGTCTTTTATGCAGGACATGAAAATGTCTCAGCCTGTCATGATTCTCAGGCCAGCCTTGAGAAGGGAACTCCTCTGAAAAATTACCAGATGAATGATAGTAGAGAGACATAGTTGTTTGTGAAATTTTAGTGCAGCTGGTTTCCATGGTCTAAGCATTACTGTAACTTTCTTCTGTGATGCTCCTGAAGTCCACTAGGAAAAGATTTGACCTTTGACTACTCAGCACTGCTACTTTGCCCTGCAGCTACTGGATTTTGCAAGTTGAGCAGTGTTTTCTTGCTGTTTCAGAGAGAAGCTGTGCAGAAGAGCCACGGCTTTTCACAGGAGCTGTTTGACAGCAAGTGAACACTGGTGGCTTGTTGGAAGGGTGGGACAGGAATTTCTGGCATACCTGCCCTTCCTTCCACATGGCTAGTGTAAATGGAAAAAGGTGGTTGTGAATGGCGAGGTTAGATTTAACTCCTACCTAGGTAGTTGCAGGGGGTAACAAGGAGATTGGTGTGGGATAATTTGCCATAGAGACCATGTGGCTAAAAGCCCCTGGAAAGGGGCTTCCCTCAGTGCTTGGCTCTGGCCACCTTTCTTGTCCCTTCTGTCTCCACCACGCCAAATGACTCTTGCTAACTAGCTCAGACACTAAACAACCATTGACTCCCTCTTTTTCATGCTGGTTTAGTTTTCTACTGATTTGATGCCCTGACCAGTGCACCACAGGCCGGGTAAACATCTCTGTGGCCTTTCCTTCTGGCAGGGGCAGGATTGGGGATGTCAGGACTGAGGTCGACCACAAAGTATCAGAGGAGCTGCCCCAGGAGTGGAACTATCACAGCTAAAAGGTGGTAGTGAAGCTGGAAGTAATATTTTAAAACGTTTTTAACAAGCATTTGTCAGTGCCCATATGTTAGTCTTGTATGTGAAGAGTTGAATGAGGACAGCAGGCTGTGAGCTTTGAGCCGTCACAGATTAGCACATTTCTGTGAAACGCTAAATCAGGCTGTATTCTTGACTAGATGCTTTTTGACATGGACCTGCTCCAGTCAGAGAACCAGCTTGTGTTTTAAAGCTGTGCCTGGCCCGTACTTCTCATAATCTTAGAATCATAGGATCATTTTAGTTGAAAAAGACCTCTTAGGCCATTGAGTCCAACTATTACCGCAGTGCTGCCAAGTCCACCACTAACCCAGGTCCCCAAGTGCCACTTCTTTTAAATCCCTCCAGGGATGGCGACTCCACCACTTCCCCCAGCAGCCTGTTCCAGTGCTTGAAATTCTTCTTTCCATGAAGAATTTTTCCATAGTAAACAGTTTAAACCTCTTCTGGTGCAATTTGAGGCATTTTCCTCTTATCCTGTCACTTATTACCTGGGAGAAGAGACCGATGCCCACCTGGCTCCACCCTCCTGTCGGGGAGTTGTAGGGAGTGAGAAGGTCCCCACTGAGCCTCCTTCTTCCCAGGCTGAATCCCATCAGCTCCCTCAACTGCTGTTGAACTAGTGAGGTACACGGGTCTCTACAGCCACATTTTTAAAAGTTTTAAATGTTTTAAAAAACCCAACCAAAGGGTGAGGGGTCTTAAATAAATCACAACCAGCAGAGAGAGACACAAACCACACCAAAGGCTGCAGGTTGCCTGCCAAAATGGTACTTTAAATGCTGCTGTGTCCCAGCTGTGCTGAAGGTTTCTGCCTCTCAGGCAGTGCTACAGAGTGGGCAAGGAGGCCTTTGCCATGCTAGCACACAAACCAGCGTGTCAGTCTGTCCCTGTACCTAAAAATAGCTCCGTGAGAAAGAAACCAGAGGATTAATTCACTGTTTAGCTCTGAAAACTCTGCCCGTGGTCACAGCTGCTTGTTCCCAGGTGAGAAAATATTGCAGGGCGTGGCTCCTGGCCGAGCCACTGTGGGACATCACCTCCACATCTCTCACATGCCCATGTTGGTGTCACCCTGCTTAGAGAGCCCCTTTCTTTGGGCTGAAGAATTCAGAAGACAGCAAGACACTGAGGTTTTAGACACTGTAAAGCTAGCTCTGAGGCTCCAACCCTCCAGCCATGGCTCTTTCCTTTTCTCTCCCTTGAGATGAGCCTGGACAAGGTGCATTGCAATCTCATTTCCACAAGGATATTGGGACACTTTTTTAGTTCAAAATTCATGTGAGTTTGTCAGTGCAGGATGTTTGGCATAAGAGACATAGCAGTTAACATGATTTGAAGACCAGTTCAACCCTGAATAACAGTGACAACATTAGTCAAAGACAAATTAAAAATGAGTCCTTGGGCTCTTAGTCCCTTGTTGACTTTCCAGCATACTGACCATCAGTTTAAGAGTGCCCTATTATTTGACAGTGATACACATGCCACTGATTTAACTAATGCATTATATTTTAGAAGAAAAATATGGTCTTGATGAATGACAAGCATTTTAGAAGGTACTGCTCCAACTGCAGGCAAGTGGTAGTTTTCCTTCTGATTTAATCATTAGATTCATCTAAGTAATTATTTTCCACTCCTTTCCTAGTCTCTGGATGAAGTCTCTGTTCAAAACAAATGCTGTGTGCATAATTTATGAACTGTGAACAATTAGCAGCCCAATTAGCAGTATTTATAAGTGTCAGTCTGATGGGCTGTAATACCTGTCATCAATCAGCAGAACCGGGATAGCTTGGGTGTAAGATCCCCAATTGCTGCTTCCCTTTCAGCACTTGGTGTTGGTTTGTGTATCCAGTAGATGCCAGCAGAGACCTAAGCACAGCTTTTCCACTAATGATTCTAAGAAAAACCTCTTTCTGTTAAATGAGATCAGCCACTCTGCCTTCAGGACTGCTGCATCCCAAATACAAGCATTCAGAGCAAAGGTTGCAGCTGATGCAGTGAAAGCCCTAAGGGCACTCTCCAAAACTGAGTTTGAAGGACAGATTCCACACGTGCAGCTCTTTGCAAGGTTTGTTGTAGAGTCTGAAATAAATAATTTGGAATGCACATCAGAAAAGTTTGATTTTGTGCAACGCTGGCTAATTAACGGCTGTGCTGCACGTGCCCCAGAGCTGCAAAACCTGCAGTTGGAGGCCTGGTGAGATCAGTCCTGATGTTGACAGGGTGCTTAGTTCAGCAGAAGAGCTGCCTCTTCACTCCAGCTGCTTTTGTGTTTTTATATAGTGACTCTGACTGTTAACAATAAATAGTGGGTCCACATTTAGATCCGCTCAGTAGCTGTAACTCTGCAAAGAGTTACAGAGCCACAAGGTAGTAACTAAGCACCAGAAGAATAAAATAGTCCCAAATCCTGCAGGAGGAGTAACCCGCAATGGGATCTAGGCTTAGGTGACCCCATGCTCAGCTGTGCTATGCTGGCTGGATGTGGGAGGACAAGGCTCTATGCATACCATGGCCAGCCCTCTTGCTGTTCCCAATTTGCAGAGGAGCAGTGGTTTCTCACACCATGCTACTGGCAGCACACTGCCTGGGTCTCGAAGCATCTACAATCACCCCAGCTGAACTGCTTAGGGAACAGCTCTGCGTCTCTGGATATTTTTTCCTAGGAAATCACCACTGCAAGAAGCAGGACGAAAAATGACGTGGAGAGGCAGACTGTAAATCCCCCTCAGTGGCGTGAAATGGATGAGTCACTGAGGAAATCAAAGTGAAAGCAGCAGGAACCCCAGGGCCCAACACCAAGGCCTGCGTTAGTCTAGCTGGGGAGTGATGGATGATCTCAGCCAAGAAGACCCCAGGAGGCTGTGACCAGAGCCAGAGGAGATTTGACAAGGGGGCCTCAACAGCAAAAGGAATTCCCACACAGCAGGATGTGTGCTGAGGGTCAGATCCAGCACGGGATTCACTCGCAAAGACCTCCTCCTCTCCAGGCAGCTGTGCCAGAAGGAGGGCAGGTGGTGACACCCTCCAGCACTTCTCTGTCAGGGAATCAAGCCCTGAAGCCTTGCTGGGGCTGTTTGTGCTGGGTGACACAGCACATCGGTGTGCCCACAGGCTTCTGGGGTGATCATGGAAGATGAGCAGGATACAGCCATGATTGACTAGAGGAAGCACATGCACTCTGAGAGGAACCACTTGTTATTTGTGTTATTTCTTGTCTTGCTGGCACTGAGATCCTCCAGGTTCCTCTGCAAAGCCAAGCACTTCCAGAAGCCCACAAAACTGATTGGAGAATATATATATGATACTTGGGATCCTTAATTTTATGCACATATTAGTCCTCCCTTTATAAACTATTTTTAGTCCTATCTCTTGCATAGTCAGATCAGAAGCTAATAAACAAGGGGAACATCTAAAGGGATTCACAAACAGAACAAAGATTTCATTTTTTTTTTAAAGCTTTGCTCAGAACAGAGGATTGCACCTTTCCTTGGTGGGGGGGTTATTTTTGTGTGCACGGAAGAGTTAAAGGTGTTTGCAAACCTCAGTTTGCTCCAGATGTCTGCTTTCCCTTCAGACATGGGGACACCCTCTTCTCCTTGCCACCATGAGGAGAAGCAGAAAGCTGCAGCAGGGGTGACTTTGGGAAGGTCACTTGGGAAGATTATATTCCTCAGTTCCTGGTAGTTCAGGAATGGAAATACTCAGTGCTGATCGGGCTTCCACATCTGGAGGAACATCTCTCTTTCTCCCAGGGGGCAGAGCAAGTCTGACTGAAGGTGGCAGGACTATCTCCACCAACTTCTGTCAGCAGTTCTGATGCACAGGGTGAAACACTTTGCTTACACCTGGGGCTTGACCAGAGGGATTCACTGAGATGTGCACTCTCAGAGCTGCAGGTGAAAATTTTCCCCAGGTTGGGGCTGCACATGGACGCTAGGCTGGCTCCCAGGGGAAGCTGGTGGCCAGCACCAGGCTAGCCCACCCCACCACAGTGCAGGGAAGCTGGGAGGATGCTGGTGCTGCATCTGGTGAGGAACCAAACCCCCTGGATGGGTCCTACAAATTAAAATCCCTCAGGGTCATAGATGTGGACCAAAGCACCAAGATAAATCTCTCTTTAAACTCATCTTGCTCTCCCAGCAATTCCCTGCGACCATGTAAATGTAATTTGCTTACCTGATTTAGCAACACACTCTGAATTAATCTCAGCATCAGGGATAAAAAATGCTCTGAGTAACCAGGTCACTTATTTTTTTCCAGTGAAATCTAATGTGCTGTGCAGCACTTGTGCTTCTCCCTGACCTGTGCCTGTGGCTTCTGTGCTCAGTCTGGTGCATTTTACAGAACATTTGGTAATATACCATCCCTGAGGTCATGTCAAGTTCTGAATACAGCATCTGAATTGTGGATTCTTTCCAGAAAATATAACTCAAATGGTGATCGCCTCCTGCTATTAAATTGGAAAGATTTGCCATAGAAACTAGGTCTTGCCTGAGTGCTTCTTACTGATTTCACAGTAAAAATGGGTTTTAGGCAGAGATTGGGAGCTGGGAGAAGCACAAAACTGGGACTTCTTCACCTTTCCTTGAACCCGGGGGATGCTCTGCACAGAGCTTGGCAAAGTAAAGCTGTGTGAAGGTACACAGGCAAAAATTCAAGTAGGTGGAAAAGCTCCCAGTAGTCCTCAGCACCCAAAGCCCAGGTAAAGTCATGGGCACAGTCCCAGCCCTTCTTAGAGCAGTGTCCTGGAAGGGGTGGGTTAGGCAGCAGGAACAAAGCTATGTCCTCCAGACTTGCTGTGCCCAGGATAGTCCTGGTTTAAGGCAGCTGTACTTGCTGTTGGCCAAATACACAGTGTGTGTGTCCTACCCCTGCACAGCCACGTCTGAACTGAGAGCTCAAATGCCAGAATATGGGCAAGAAAGTAATGGAAAAATGGCAATTCAATGACTTACCTTTAGAGATTTGTCCTGGGAACTGGGAAACTCCATCTTAATTTCAAGTTCATGCAAGGTGACAACAGAGTGCAAAGCTGGGTTTTAGCAAGGGGAGCCTGCACAAAACAGGCTCCCAACACAGACCCTGGCATTGGCACAAGCCCTGGGGGGGGCACTCTAGTGGAGTGGGGCACTCTGATAATTTCAAAAGCCACGGAAGTAAGTTCAAATGACCCATGAAACTGTTTTGAGTTAGTTTGTCTTACACAAACATGCATTTGTGTTGCCTGCACGTGCACACATAGTGCACCAGCCTGAAGGTCAGGCATTGTCAGAAGTCACAGAGAAGCCACATGCTTTGACCTTTGGCTATTTGACTTGAACTACGAGGGACAGAATTAAAATTAGCCCTCTTCAACCATGCTGGGGGAAACTTATAAAGAAAATTTCGCATTTATCTGGAGAACTTTTCAGACCACAGTAGAGATCACAGAGGAATACAAGAAGCAGAATTGATTTTGCACTTGACAGCTCTAAAATGGTGAAATTGGAACGTGCCAGCAGATGGTGGTGCTGCCTTTGCTGAGGCTCTGCTGGGGCCCAGCAGTACAGGATTTCTCCCTGGCTCACCTGCACACTCTCATCAAGCCTGGTTTAAAGGCTAAAAATAATATGAAATGCTCAGGGGTTTCAGTTCGGAGCATTTCTGATTCAAACAGAGAACTCTCCTTTCTACATGCATCTATTGGAGAACCACAAGCAATGCCAGGGAGAAAGATCACAGGAGAGATATCTGGCAGGATTTGCTGCACAAGACAGGATGGAGATGGGGCTCATCACCTCCTTCCTGCATCCATTGCCTTTGTGTCAGCTTGGCCTCTCCTGTCCCCCCACAGAAGCAAAGTTTGAAGGGCATGTTCACCCACAGCACAGGTTGGTACAGAAATAATCAGCTTTTATAGGGTTTGAGAATCATAGAATCATAGAATTGTTTAGAATCACGGAATCATTTAGGTTGGAAAAGATATCTAAGATCATTGAGTCCAACTGTTAGCCCAGCACTGCCAAGCCCAAGTGCCACATTCATGTGTCTTTTAAATACCTCCAGGGTTGATGACTCCACCACTTCCCTGGGCAGCCTGTGCCAGGGCTTGACCGCTCTTACCATGAAGAAATATTTCCTAATATCCTAAAACCTCCTCTGGTGCAACTTGAAGTCACTTCCTCCTGTCCTGTCTCTTGTTCCCTGGAAGCAGAGCCCGGCCCCCACTTAGCTACAACCTCCTTTCAGGGAGTTGCAGAGAGTCAGAAGGTCCCCCCTTGAGCCCCCTTTGCTCCAGGCTGAGCCCCTCCAGCTCCCTCAGATGCTCCTCATCAGACTTGTGCTCCAGAAGGGATATTGAAGTCTGACAGATACATTTGGTCCACTGTCCCCTTTCTCAGGAGTAAATAAGTATTTTTGGACATGAAATCCAGCCAGCTCCTGCTGTCCCAGCACCCTGCAACTCCTTGCCGGTGGCACAAAGTGGCAGTGCTCCCAGTGGGATTGGGAGCCATGCCTGTCCAACTTGCTGAGCTGAGCTTTGCATGCAGTGCTGTGTCTGCATCAGGCCATTGCCTCAATCTCTTGACTCATCTTTTCCAAGCTGGGGTGTGATGCCAAGGATAACAGGTTGAGTGCGGGAGATGACACCTGACACTCCTCACTCCTGCAGGACTCCCAGTCACCCCAGCCTTGGGCAACAGGGAAAGCCACTGGGCTGGAGTGAAGCACAGCTGAGGCTGGCTCAGCAGGTTTGGTGCCACCAACTCGGGTGGCCCCATGGGGCAATTCCTCCAGGAGTGCCATGCCCGGCAGCTCCCCTGGCACCGGCGGGTCTGGGCAGGTTTGGCTCATCCAGCACACAAGGGTGTGCTGGCTCATGGCTGTAACTGGAGGGAACAGCCAGGATTTGGGACACAGAAGCCTTTTTTCAGGTGAACCCCCCCCCAGCCAGGACATCAGCGGACATAGGCTCACACAGCACAGCTGTGCCAGTCTAGCACAGCACCCACCCTGGTCCCCTTTCCTCATGGATGACAAGCATTGTATCTGACATTTATATTCTTAAGCCATAGATGCTTCTAATCCAGCCCTGAGGAAGGGTTTGAAGGCTGTGAAGCTTGCAAGTTACTATGATTTTTTTCTTCCCTCAGATATCTTGGTTGAATAAAAAGCTATGCACTGACATTGCTTACATCTCCCACTGCCACCCCCCACCCTGGGGACCATCCCTTGTCACAGAGTGGTGTGACCCAGGAAACCTGCCGTTAACCAGAATTTCAGGGCCTCATCAGGTTGTGGCTGGCTTGTTCACATCCATTTATGGATGAACCCCGATCAGCCCTATGCTAGGGACACGGGGATTTATAACGGAAAGAGCAGCTGAAACCATTCTCCCCTTTTCCTTGGGCCCTTTTACCACAGCCCAGGGCTGCTTTCCCATGGCATCACCAGCCCACATGACTGCTGGGTGCTGTGATGGAAGCCATGCTCTTCACCGTATCCCTGTGCTCCCCACCAGCCTAAATCTGACCAAAACTGGGTCATAAATACGCTTTGTGGTGGGAAAACACCAGCAATGGGATATAAATAGAAGAAAGCTGCAGTGTCTGCCAGTCCCAGTGCTGGGTGGGATCGCACCAGAGGAATCCCCAAGAAGCCCAGGGATGTGTTAGATGCCCCATCTGTGCTGGCTCAGTGCCAGCTTACTGGTTATTCTGGAAAAGCCCTGATCAAACAGGAAAGCATATGGGTCTGAGCATGGTGCAGATGCTCCCACTGCTACAGACAGAAGGGTCATGGGTGCTGCAAAGATCACGCATGCAAAGAGCATTGGGAAAAGAAGAAAACAGCACAGAACATGGATGGGAAGGTGTGTGGGAAAGGCAGCAGTGAGCGGGAATAGGCCAGGAGGCGTTTGGGCTACTGCCAAGAAAACATCTCTGCTGTGTCTAGATAGGCTTGCTAGAGGCACACCGGCCGCCCAGCCAGCACTGTCTCCTGCAGAAAGGGAGATGATTCAATCCCATGATGCAAAACTGACAGTTGCCTTGATGCAGGATCCTTGAAAAGCCCAGGTGGGCTTTTGGAAAGGTTCCCACCAAGGTGGGAACAGCCATTAGAAACAACGCAGTGGGGAGAAATGAATGGGGCTGTTAACTGGGAGGCGTTTCAGAGCCCACAGCTGGGTGATGACAAGGATGCTGCAAGCCTGGAGGGTGGAAAAACCCCTCATTGCCTAAAATCCAGCAGGGTGGAAAACACCTCAACCACCTAAAACCCAGCATGCAGGGAAGGGGTGAAGTGAGGTTATCAGCCAACCCCAGAAAAGCCCACAAACACACCCAAAAAAGAGCAACCCTCAAAGAGCCTTTTCTTCAACACCTGTCTCAATCCCCAATTATCCCATTATTTTCCCCTAGAAAATAAGTCATGCCTCTGCCATGTACACTCACCGAAATCATTTTTCTTTATTGCATATTGCCATCTTAGAAAATGTACAGTCTCATAACATTACACAGCATTTCCCACTAGCTAAGACTACTAACATCCTTGCACCTAACAGACTACCTTGGTCACTATGAAGCTAATAAGGTCCAAGACATATACTTTAGTTTACAAATTATTATGGATTTTTTTTGTTTGTTTTTGGCATTATTAAAAAAAAAAAATCATCTTTAAAATACACACCCAAGAGAAAAGAGTGGCTACTTACACCAGCACCAATCTAAAAGTAGTTTTCGACAATGGCACATGGAATTACCTGCACACAGCCTTTGTATTTATTTATACAGATATAATATTTTTTTCTTTTTTCCTTTTTTTTTTTTGGAAAGAAAACAAAGAAATGGCAAAGTCAGCCTAATAACCAGGCTGTTGTAAAACAATTAAAAAAAAAAGACAACAACCCAACAGGTTTGGAAGGGCAAGAGGAAATCTGTCAGGAAAGGTCCTGATGTGGCACTGGGGTTGTGGAAGCAGGAGCTGGGGTGGGTGCTGGCACCCAGGGACCCCGAGAGGGGATCACCCTTTCCAGCTCCCACTGCCTTTCGAATTAAACACATGTGACCAACCATTCCTTAAACCATCAGAGGCCAGACTTTTCTTTTTTTAACCTTTTTTTTTTCCTTCTTATTTTTACATATTTTCAATTCCCCCCATAGTCCATTCCCTCAATTGTATCAGCCCCATTTTTTTCAGCCATAAATAAAAAATATAAATAGAGGCACTTTAGTTAAGGAATAGTATTATCATTACCTTTTGTCCTTATTTCCCCCTCCTTCTTAAAGCAAAGTGCTTAACTCCACCTTTGAACACAATCTGCAGGTTTTGCAGCTGCTTGGATACGAGGTGCTGGACTTTATTTTTGCGCTTACCTGCTTTATTTATTACTGCTTTAAATGCTACTCAGAAAGTCTATTTTTTTTTCTTTTTTTTCTTTTTTTTTTTAATCTACAGTGCGTTAAAAGTTGCAATGAAGAAAAGAACAAAATGGTAAAACCACAGCTCTTGACAACTCTGCTTTGAGAGAGATTTCACAGCTTTCACTCAGCACACAGACCCCGCGGCCTTCAGGTGCTTAGAACCATATTTTTTTATACAAATTAGTTTAAACAGCACTTTTGCTATACAGTACATATAGTTAACTGACATCCCATACCCCACCAGTAATACCGATTATCTGACAAAAAAAAAGAACAACCAACCTTATTTCAAATAGTGTTAATATCTAGTGCAACAGGGACAAACTCATCTCTCCACAGGAAAAAGAACAAACAAACAAAAAAAAGAAAAGGATCACAAAAGTATTGGTGGTATAAAAAGATTTTGTTTTGCTTTCTTAAAAAACATACCACAAATAAATAAAAGTAAAAAGTAACAGTCCTCTATATACTCAGCATAATTTAAGAATAGAAATGTTAATATGTTAATGGTGGTTACTTTTTATTCTCCAATTCTTAATTTTCTAAACCTTTAAATTATTACTCCCTGAGAGCTCTGAATTATTTTTATTATTGTTTTTTCTTTTTTTTGTCTTTTTTTTTTTTGGACTGACATTTGACAGGTAGTTCTGCTTACAAATTTGCAATGACAATGAACAGCAAACCAGTCGAAAAAGGACCTGGCTAAGAGACAAGTGTTTCTTGGCATCGCTGCTTCTGTGTGTCTGAGAAAGAAAAAGAAAAGAAGGTGGGTGAAAGTTGGCGGGTTTTACCCCAACCCCTTTGTATTTCGGAGACCTTCGGTCCCGACCCACCTTGACAGAGGATACAGTTTGTCCCATTGAACAGAAAGCAAGAATAAAAATTACAAAGCAAAAGTTTATGCTCTTCGTCTCCTCCGAGAACCGACCTTTCCCACCGTCTTGGGCCAGAAAACGTTGCAACAGTATAAATACATCTGTGTGGCGTTACAGCGATAAGCACTTTGGGGTAAAGTTTGTCCTTTAGCAAGGTGGTGGTAAGAGGAAAAAGAGCGTTCCCCGAGGCTGACGGGAAGAGCATCGCTGGGAACGCCCACGGCGCTGAGCTCGGGAACCAGCGCGAACGCACGGATCTGCGAGTTTTTGGGAATAACTGCGACAATGAGGAAAAAAACCCAAACAAACCATGGATTAAAGTTCAGTCAACTTTGCTCTTTTTTTTCTTTTCTTCTTTAAACCGCTCGGCTTGTGTGCAAGGCGTCCCCTGCAAGTGGCCCCGGGGGGGAAACCGAGCAGGAGAGCAGCAGGGAAGCGGCTTCCCGTTGGTTTTGGGGCCACGGGGACCGCCGGCGGCTCTGGGTTGGGTCCTCTCTTGCTCCGCGGACGCGGCATTGTGCTTGTGCATGGGGAGAACTACTTTTTTGGAGCGGGGAGGAGGTCGTGCTGGCGCTCACCAGTGCGAGAGTCACCCCATGTACCTCCACCCGCGCCCCCCGACCCGACTATATACACAGTATATACACACACACACTCGCCCGCGGGGAGAAAGAGCGTGCCACTGTTTCGCTTTAAATCGCAAGGCAGTGTAATGGAAATAAAAAGGAAACCTCAGCCACTTCAGAAAGACCAACCCGCGGGGTTTTTTTTTTGTTTGTTTTTTGCTGTCTGTTTTTCAGAAGTTGAGCTTGGTGACGGGCCTCTCCCGGCCGCTGTCAGCCAGCTGGTTGGTGATGCGCTTGCGGTTGCGCTTCAGTTTGGTGAGGTCCTTGTCGAAGACTTCGCCCGAGCGCAGGGCTGAGACGAGGTCGTCGAACTCGCCGCTCTCCTCCCCGGTCTCCTTCGCCTTCCTCGCCTTGCGCTCCCGCTCCCGCTGCTCCTTCAGCTACAGGTCGTGGAGGGGCAGGGAAAGAAGACACCTCACTCCCATGCAGGTGGTTGTGGAGTGCCCAACACATGCACGGGGACCCCCAAACTCATGGAACAAGAGCCGTTTCCCACCCCAGTGCACAGCACACCAGAGCTGGTCAGGGTTATTGATATACCCCCTCCTCGGAAGTGTTCAAAGCCACATTGGGTAAGGTTTGGAGCAACCTGGTCTAGTGGAAGGTGTCCCTGCCCATGGCACAGGGGTTGGAACTAGAACTAAGCCCCTTCCAACCCAAACCATTCTGTGATCCTGAGATTCTATGATTCTGTGATACAACCCATGGGCTGAGGGTCACAGCCCCATGGCTGCTGCTTGTGGGTCACAGCAGCCCACAGGCAGCAGCAGCTCTGCTGCACGTTTCAGTTCTAAGACCTCACCAGCATAGCTGGTCACGAGTTAATTAGGCAATCAACAGTGAAAAGTCAGTGGGTCTAAGAGCAGAGAAGCTCCCTGCCCAGTCTTCAGTGCTCCCTGTGCCACCATGGCCAGCATGGGGACAGCATGACATGGTTGCCACCCCCAGGGTGCCCCAAGGATGCTGCCAGACTCGCCGGTGTCCGCTCACCTGCGCCTCCATGCGCGCCCGGCGCTCTTCCTCCTCCTTCCTCCTCCTCATGTTCTCGTTCTCCTGCTTGGCCTCGGTCACGGCTTGAAGGAACTGGTCAAAGATGCCGAAGAATTCGTCAGGCTGAATTTTGTCCGTGTCTTCTCCAAAGTGCTTCACAGCCTTGGAAAACTGGAAGAGAGAAGACAGGGGTGCGTCAGTGTTGGATATACCCACTGCACTGGTGAAACCCCCATGGGAAACCTTCGACCTGATGGAGCAGAGAGAAACACTTCCAGCAGCCACGGCAGATAGCAGGGCTTTGCTTCATCAAGTCTTGCTTTAAACATGTAGTAAATCATCTGATGTTTTACCTGCTGCCCTGTAAGTGCCAACCTGGTTTACTCTCAAGCCCCCTCTCCCCATCTTGCCTCTGGCTCTGCTAAGCCTCTCCTGCCCCAGCTCCACTTTGTTAACTAAGCAGCAGTAAAAACAAGGAAGCAAAATATTGTGGGACCAAAGACATAAAACTAATAGTAAACACGGCAGGGGAAGGGAAACTCGCACTTTTAAGTTTTTCTTTGAAGTATTTTTGGGGTATTATTTATCATTGCCACATGCTCTGCTATTGAAACCAAATGTGTTGGTGAAACTTCTAAAAGAGATTTCTGCCCAGGCTCAGGCACAGCCCTGGGCAGGGAAAGAGGGAGTTTTCCGGCCTTTTGTGCTGTTTGCACACCATTAATACAAGGGAGTCAAATGAGGCCTTAGCAAAGGTCAGGACAGGACATCCATGATCTGGTGATGCACCCCAGTCCCCAAGCAGCCCGTGACTTGTCCTTGGGACTGACACTCTTTGTTCTCACTTCCAGTTTGAAGGAGACTCTTTGTGCATAGAAAGTTTGTTAAAATTGTGATGGCATGTCCTGGAGATAAGCAATCTTAAAAGAAAGGAAAAACAAAATCAAAGCACAAACAGATTTATTAGTTGCTTTGATTTTTCAGGGTAGACCAAGAGGAAAATTTTTAAAGCCTGTTTGTATGATTTAATTTTATTTGCAGGGGTGCCCCACGCTCTTCAAAAGACATTTAGGGCATTTTTATTTCTTTGTTTACTTAAGAGACTTAACACTTCAAGATGCGGGGGGGAATCGGAGAGGTGCCACTATATAAGTCAATATAATTGAGGTTATTCTTGTTGATTTTAATCAAGATACTAAATTCTCTGCCACGTTACAAGAGATTCCGGTGGGGGAGGGAAGCCTGAAAATGTTATCCTCGTAGGATATAAAGTTTACAAAACAGGGATGTTTCTGTTTCTGATTTCCTAAGAGAAAGCAGTAACACACTTTGAATCTCCACATGTGTTTAAAAAGTGAAGAGCTGGTGAGCTCCCCACAGCCCAGCCCATCCAGTAACCATGACAACAGCTGCAAATGTCTTCAGAGTGAACTTCCATAGACACTGGGGACCATGACCAGATCCACCCAAGTGAGCAGAAGATGATATAGTTTGGAAAGCATTTGTCACCATTTCCACAGTCCTAACTCACTACAGGGAAGATCTGCCAGGTTACTGTCAACAGTCCAAAAGGGTGGCCTGGTTTAGGCATAGCCTCAGGAAGGCAATGGTCCATCATAATATGCCCAAGCATGGGTGGATGGTCAGAAGGACAGTGCCAACTGGACACTGGTACAGCCAGGGAGAAGGAGATGACACATGGACACATACTGTCTTTGGAGATGTAGCTGATGCAGTGGGACAAGGATAGGACATCTAAAATGGCCTTTGCTGGACTATCTCCCTGCCACTCCCATCAAGGTGAAGGCCAGGCCAGGGAGGAGGTACTGGAGGACTTGGGGGAATGGAAATCAGCTGTGTGTCCCTTTGCTGAAAGAGGGGAAGCAAAAGGTGCTTGGGAATCATGGGTGTCAGCCAGTGGCCACCCCTTTGCTGTGAGTTAAACCAGGCTAGTGGGGAGAAAAGGACGATGTTGGCAGGAGGTCACTGCATGTGGCTGCAAAGCTCTCACCAAGGCACTACTCTGGGAACAGAAAAACTTTTGAGTAGCTTCTCTAACCAGGTCTGAGTTTGGTCTCAATTCATGTCACTGAGCTCCTCTCTTCTCTGGAGAGAAGAGCTGGGCAGGTCCTAGATCAGTTACCCCTATAGAAGTGGGGTTGGTCAGGCAGCCTCAGTTGTCTCCAGTATCAAACTCTGGGTGACCTCATGTCCAGCTGAAGACCTGATTGCATTTTTCCTCCTCTTCCAGATGAGGATTTTCCTCCTCTTCACCCCCAGATGGAACAGCCTGCTTTCTTGCCACCTTCAGTCTTCACTGGCCAAGATGCCCCAGCAGCCACGCTCTTAACTCTAATGCCCCCAAAAATCGGATATTTCCATTTTAAGACACAGAAAGCAAAGCAAGCCCTTTAGGCTTGCGTGAAAGCTCTTCACCAAAAGCAAGACCCTCATAAATGACCTAATATCTCCTCCCCTGAGGGACATCACTCTCCCATGCCTAGCCCTTGCCTTGCACTTCCAAAAGATAGACAGGTATCTCATGGCTTTCTACAGCACATCCTGTGTCCCAGAAGCTGTCTGTTAGCTGGACCTGCAATCCCCTGCCATGATGGGTTGTGAAGCAGGAAGAAGGCCCTGGGGACAGACGGGGATGTACCCACCCACCCACTCCAAACAAAACATGAAGAGCAGCCCAGCACCCTTCTCACATGAGAGTCTCGGCAGGACACTCACATGACCTCGTGGGGGAAGCACTGGAGATGTTCACACACAGTTACATGTGCTCTGGGAAGGCTGAAACACTGCCCAGATCTCAAGGATGTTGGTGGCCTTACCAGCTCTTTTGCTTCCATCAGAAGATCTTCGACATCTGAGAAGCTGAAGCTGGCTAATGTGATGAACTGGCTGACGACAGACACAAACTTGTCACCTGTTTGCTGAACCTGAGACTTCTGGAAGTCCAGCTCCTTTGGGGAAAAAAAATAAAAAGATAAATCTGGTCAGGTCCTGGCTGATGAAGGACACAAATACCATCAGCCTCTGGTAATGGGGAGTGTGCCTGCATCAGTGCCCAGGGTACTGCCTGCACCACCACTGCTGCTCCCCCCTGCCATACATGACACCCTGGATTAACCCGTTTTACAGTGCCTCCAGTAAGCTTTTAAGCCAAATCCTGCAGGAAAGCTTGTGGGAAGCAGGATAATTTAACAAGACGGTGAGTCCTTTGGGATACTCCACCATTTCATCACCATTCCAGCTGGGTTGCAGAAGTGCTCTTCAGCCCTCTGCGGTTTTACAGCCGAGGGGAGCCCCCTCTGCACATCACAGGTCCTCCATGGGCATCATCACGAGGCTTACTCACCCTCCCTTGATGTATTAAGATATAAACCATGCACGTGCCTAAACACACATGGTAACTTCAGTGCCAAAACAGCCCTGAGAGGACAGGAGTACGTGCAGGGCAGGAAGGAAAGGCAAACAGATCTCCAGGATGTGAGATAAAAGCAGCTTTGCTGGGAGCTCCCTTGCCTCCCTCCCCAAGGAGGGATGCCGTCCTGCTTGGAGCCAGGCTGGACTGTATTTTATTTAAGTAATACTCACAGTCTCCACCGCTCTCAGGCCGCTCCTCAGAGTGTTTATTTCTTTCTCCAGCTCAGTCATGCTGTTGGAAATAGCAGGATGTTAATTTTCAGCCTTCCCCAGAAGATTTTACAGCTCTCTGACCAACTTGACTGTGTTTTTCCACTGAAAAGACCCCAACACTGCACACTTTGCCTCTTTTTTGCAGATCAGCATGTCTCGAGCTGCAAGTCAAGCTGACAGCCTCTAAGCTAGGGCTATCTCAAAGTGGTTGCAGTTGCTTATTGTAAAGCAAAGCACTTTTCTGTATTTTTAATCAAGGGGACTGTGCAGGTTTAGCAAGCTCAGCAGCCTCCAGCCTTCTCCAAGCAAAAGAACAGCTCAGGAAAGGGCTTTGCTGGGCACAGATTCCTCTCCAGTGCCAGCAGCAGATGGGCTCATTGTCCCAGTGCACAGAGGACAGTTTTACAGGGTGCCAGAGCTGGGTGAACACCAGGCAAAGCATCTTTCCTAGCGGCGAGGCTTTCACAAAAGGAGACAGCCCAAATATAGAGAAATAAAAATAAATCATCACGTCTGGCGCTGACTTTGTTTACACAAGGCTCAAGCCCCCGATGAGCTTCGAATTCAAGTGCTTACGGTTCCTACCACTACATCTGAGGGGGAGCTTTCTCACAAAGGCTCGATGACCACAGGCTTGATGCCTTTCCAGGGGTGCCTGTGCGAGGGCTGGGGTCCCTGGAATTGCTGACGCCGGGTCATGGGGCAAGCATTCCTGGCAGGTTTAGTCTGGGAAAATGCAGTTTTGGGAGCCCTGTGCTCCAGCAGTTCATTACTAGCGGTGGGGATTGACAGAGGCGGCAATTTTTTGCTTCACAGCTGCAGGGCTGGGGGGAATTCAGGGTTTTCCAGAACTTTTTGGTTTCGCTCTGGATTGGACCAAACCCAAATGTTACATATGGTGTCCAGTTTAGAGCAAAATGATAAAGTTTAGGGGGGTAAAAAAAAAACAACTCTATGCAGACGTTTTCTTTCCCACACGTGTGTCTGTACAACAGCTGCAGATGCATGGGCATGAGAAAGCAGGAGTCTCCATGGGAGAGGAGCATGTCCTGCTCAGCTGTGTTCTCAGATGATGATGCCTACAAACTGAGCACCACACACTCATGGAATATCCTGAGTTAGAAGGGACCCACAAGGATCCTTGACTCCAACTCCTGACCCTGCACAGAACCACCCCAAGAATCCCACCATGTCCAAATGCTCCTTGAGCTCTGGCACGCTTGGTGCTGTGACCACTTCCCTATGGAGCCTGTTCCAGTGCACAACCACCCTCTGGGTGAAGAACACACTTCCTCTCACACCAGGATTTGTCCTGTCATGGGTTTAATCCTGATGGCTGATGATTATTTTACATTTTAAACGTGAGGATGCTTGTTTTGTGCATTACACATCTTCCTTGGGAACCCACCATCACTACAAGAGATCTTTGAAACTAGAAATACCCTCGAGCCACTGTAAACTCCATTTGTATTTCATAGAATCACAGAATGGTTTGGGTTGGAAGGGACTTCAAAGCCCATCTAGTTCCAACCCCCTACCACGGAGAGGGACACCTTCCACTAGACCAGGTTGCTCCAAGCCGTGTCCAACCTATCCTGGGACACTTCCAGGGATGGGGCATCCACGGCTTCTCAGGGTAACCTGTTCCAACTGCATCTTCTCTTAAAAGGGGCAGTTTCAGGCCCTTTTCCTGTCCATGGCTAACAAGAATATGGGCTGGCTGCAGAAACGTGTGATCTGTGCTGCTCACATCCCTGGAGCAGCAAAGCCCATAAGCTCCTGCTGAACTTTAAAACCAAAACAGAGCCTCATTGATTTCAGAGGTACTTCAGCACATACTTGAGGGCTTTGCAGGGCAACAGCAGATTCCTCTTGCACTTAAAGGTTCATCATGTGCTTAAGGGCTTTGCTGAGCAGGGGCAGCCTGCTCCCAACAGGTCACCAGGCAGGATTTAAAAGCTGGTTGCACACACCAGAAGCTCCACGTTGCTGGTAAAACAAGGAGCAGTCAGGACCTGGAGGCAGGTGAACCCCTTGCAGGGCTGCCTGGTCCTGCCCATGCTGCAGGCAGAGCCTCCCTGCCACAGGAAGATAAATAGCTGCCCTTTATCTGCAGCCACACCGCAACCGCTTCCTCCCGGATTACTTAACGTACCATTAGAAATTAATTAAATGCTTCTGCGGTGAGATAACAACAGGAAACGGCTGCTCCAAGCAGCTCTCCTCCCTCAGACTCAGAGGTTTAGAGCCTTTGCTGCAAGGGCTGTGATTTAAAGCCACCAGGTGATGTTTGCTTCTGTGTCCTGGGCACGCTCTGGTATGGCCACAGCAGGGGGTACAGCCCAGCAGCCAGGATCTGGCCAGAAGCATGAGCTGGGGTGGGGTGACATGGAAAGGCAGTCTGAAACGAGGGGAGAGGTGCTCCCAGAGGTCCCTAAGTGCCACCTAAATCTCTGCTTACTTGACTTTGGCTGCCTGTGGGATGTCTCGCAGCTCCTCGTGCAGGCGGAGGACTTTGGGATATTTCTTTTCAACAACAGTGATGAGATAGTGCAGAAGGGTGATGTTCCTAGGAGAGAGGAGCAGCGAGGTCAGTGTGGCAGCACCATGGGGAGCCAAGTGCTCAGTCAAAAACCCTGGTTAAATCACAACCCTGGCAGTGAACTATTTGAGAACTTCTGCAAGGATGCTGCTTGCTGCCTGTCTGGGGACATGGGATGAGTCTGTCCCATGCACAGGTGAGGTGCAGAGCAGCCTGGTCCCTGCAAGCAAGGATCCTCCACAGGAGGAATTCAGGGCAGGTGACTTGAGCATCACTGTTCCTGTTCTCCACTGTCTTTACTGATGGATGAGACCAGGCAGGTTTGAGATCTAACCCAGCTCCTCTCCCTCTGAAGGTCTGAGACCCTCCCAGCTCTTCTCTTGCATGGAGCTTGGAAGGAGACAGCAAACCAGGCAATGGCTCTGTGGCAGCTTGCAGGGGTGGCAGAGGCAGTTCCCATGGAGAGAAGCCCCTGGGAACCCTTTCTCTGGCTCTTGGCTTCTCAAAGGGGTTAAAAAGCATTTGGAAGATGATCCTCCTAATCAGCCTAGGCTGAAGTTTAGCCAGGCCAGGAAGGAAAGTCCCCATCAATCCCTGTAATGATCTGCAGCTCAGCTTCCCTCGAAAGCTGTTGTGCTCAAAAAATGGACACTCACCTCACTGGATATGCCAAATTGGGCAGGAGGAGGAGGGGACTGCTCCCACCCACCCACTTCCCAGAGGCAATGCTAATGACCCCTCCATTCCCCCAGCATCCCTGGGGCCTGCAGATGCCACCACGCATAAGGGCAGGGGCTGCTCACTTGTCAATGCTGGACTTGGTGTCCGCGATCTTGTTGAGGCTGGAGATCTTGAAGCCGAAGGCGTTGCCCCTCTGGCCCTTGTTCATGTAGTTCCCAAAGGCCAGGACTACCTCCAGCAGCTGCTGGAGGCTGCTGCTCTGCAGCACTGCCTTGGAGCCGGCACGGATGGCTGAAAGCAGAGAGGGGTGGGACATTACCCCCTGCCACAACAGCACACCAGTCCCTTTTTCTTGCAGCAACCCCTTCAGTATCCCCAAGGAGAGACCACCAACTCCCTTCCCCTGTGTCACTGTGTCACTTCCCCTGTGTCCCCTCCATGCAGACCAGGCTTGTCCTGGCACAGAGGGATGCTCTTCCTACAAGTGCTCCCTTGTGCTGGCACAGAGTCCTTGAGCAGGTCTGGTCACTTGCCTTCCACCTTGGGTTTGACTTCTGCAACTCTCTCTGCAAATTTCTTCTTGAAGTAGAGGGATTGCAGCCTTTGCTGATAATGGTTTATCCTGGAAAAAAAAAAAGGAGGTGCAAGTTGAGCTTTGCTTGCTCCAGGGCAGAGCTCTGCTGCTCACAGCTGTGCTTACAAAGCACGCTTGAGCCACGGTGATTAAAAAATAATGACCCCTTTTCTCCCTGAAACTGTGCTGGGATGGGAAAAAATGACAACTGAAGCTACAGCTGTCCTGGGGTGGATCCAGGTGGGTTCTTAACCACATGCTTAAGCCTATCCTTAACTCAGCAGGTTTAACAAGTGGATTTTTACACCCTATTGATATGAACAAACCGTTCTTTTACAGCCACTCCTTAGTAAACGTGCTGATGAGGTCTGGGCTCCCCATGGCTTTGTGATGAGCTGCAGCTGGACAGAGGTTTGCCAACGACCACCACTAATGAAACCAGACCTTCAGATCCTCCAAATGATGGCCTGGGCTGGAAAGCCCCTTTCCTGGGCAAGTCAGGGATGGCTCTGCTCATGTCATCTGTGTTTAAGCTAAACAAGATCTCACTTGTATGCACATGGCAATCTGATTTGAGTCATTTGGACCAAGGACCCATGGGAGACGTGCTCAAACCCAAGGCCATGGGCTACACTGTCATTGCACTAATCAGAGGTGACAAAGACATCACACTCAGTTACAGACCACAAGGCAAATTAAAAAGCCGTGCTGGAAATCAAGGAAAATATTTGCATCAGCACGTTGTGCCTTCCAAAGGATGAAGGCATGGGAGCAACACTTGGGCGAGAGACTGTGAAGAAGAAAGGTGACCTGTGACAGGAAAGCTAATTCTGAGCATCATTCAGCCCCGAGGGCTCAGGTCTGAACTTCACAGCTCCATCCTGCCTGCCTTTGACACTCAGCAACCACACAGCACATCGCCCCGGTGTTCATCGGCGCGTTTCTCAGGGAGGACGGGAGCATTTCTATTTTTGATCTCCCAGTGCGAACTCAAATTGTAAAACTCGCTGACCTTGCCAACAAGTGACTTGCTTGAAGTTCAGTTAAGAGATTCAAAGAGCTCAGTGCTCACTTTGATTTAAATAAGGAGCTTCAAGATTTTAAACTGGCACCTCTAGAGGATGTGCATGCAATAGATAAGGTTATTCATCCCTGAAGACTTCTAAGTCTTAAATGATTGCTACCAGGAGCAGGAAGAAATGACATTTCCTTTCCATCTCTCACATTCTCAGGAGCCCCAGGGATGAGTCAATTCTGAGGTGAGGACTGGGATTCATCTACACAGCAGGGCAAAATGTACATACATCAGGCTCAAGTACTCATTAGGATGTGATCGTGTGAAGGGGAAAAGGAGCATCATGTTATCACTCGAACAGCACTGCTCACCTGGGCCATGATGCAGATCACAGAATCATAGAATCATGGAATGGTTTGAGTTGGAGAGACCTTAAAGATCATCTAATTCCAACCCCTCTGCACTGTGAGGACACCCTCCACTAGACCAGGTGGAAAGGAATCACAGAATCATCAAGGTCAGAAGAGACCTTCAAGATCATCTAGTCCAACCATCAACCCAGCACCACCACAAAAGCCCCTAAACCATCTTCCCCAAATGAGTGGGGAAATGTGTCGAGACATGACCTGGGAAGCCAACACCTCACTCCAGAGGATCCATCTCCCTATCCCTTTACCCTCCTCTGTCCAGTTGCTGCTTGTCTGGGATGCACACCCTGATTCCAGGAGCACAGCATCACAAGTGATCCTTATGAGTGGGAGAGAGCACCTTGCTTGCCCTCCCATCTGTCTGGCTCATGCATTTCTTGATGGGAAAAGCAGTAAGAAGGGCTTATTTCCCAAGCAGGTTTTCCATGAAATAGCCACCTCCCAAACAGCCTGTGTAGCCACTGGCCAAAACGTGTCCCCTGAGGCACCAACCTGCTCATTTCAAAGAGGAACCGGTCAGCCTTGGCCATGCGGTCCAGCTCGTGCTTGTGCTCTTCCAGCAGGTCAATGTCACCCTTTTCAGGAACAAACTTCAGGAGCTAAACAAGAGAAAGCACAGTGGTGGGTGTGAGGTCCATGCACAGTTTTTCAGGAGCCAAATGGTGATTTATTTCCTTGAATTTACTACCTTTACAGCATGTACAGACAGTGACCCCAAGGCACCTGTGAAATAAGTGTTTTCGCTGTCCCTGTGACCTTCCTCCCTTTACTCTCACATTAGTGTCTCTTGCCTCTGCCCTGCCATCACTCTGGTTTTACAACAGATGTACTATGTCTGCTCCAAGGTTTCAACATCAGCTCTGCCAGAGGAGATGTCAGTCAGGGACTCTCATTTGCTGCAACTCTACTTATTTGCAGATGGAAATTCTGTGCAATGAATCCTCCCACGTGCAATTGCCAGCTCAGCTTTAAGGACAGGTGAATAATGTGTTCCAAAGGGATTCAGAGGGGGTGAAAAATGGGATTCCCTTTTTGACCACTGCACAAACACTGAACAAGCTTTCAAAAATAAACCTCCACGGAGCACAAACTTCAAGTTGCAGCCACAAAATACAGAACATGTGCAGCCTAGAAGTTCTCAGGACAGACCTGAGTATAGGAATGGCACGTGGAGGCCATGCTGCTCCCAGCACTGATGCTGCCACTGAGCTGCTTTCCTGCTGCCCTGACCCACCTGGGTGGTTTTTCAACATGTGGTTGTTAAATAATTTGGGGCCTGACACTCTCGAAGCCACACTTTGGTTCTGAGCACCTTGCACAGCATCATCTCAGCATGAGGCAACCCCAAAGAAGCATGAGACACGCTGCCCACCTGCTCCAGCATGTCTTTTGGGAGGTCCTCCTGCTCGTCCATCGTCAAAATTGCTCGTTTGATCTCCTCGTTTGAGAGTTTCAGCCTGGGAAGTGGAGGGGTAGGAGAGTTATTCCCAGCCCAGCAATCAGGGAAGGTTTCCTTACACACCCATGCAACATGAACAGCTTAACTCCCAGCCAGCAGCAGCATCATCACAAATAACTCCATACAGTGTGTTATGAAGAAGGATAAGAAGGATGTGTGAGAAATGTGGTAGGACTGTGCTCTGCCAAGGCACAGCATAGCACAGAGCAGCAGCCCTGGCCCTGCTGCAAATGGGGCCCAACCCCCTGCAGCCAATTCCCTCACCCCATTTCATGTAAGTATTGTAAGTAGTATACTGTACACATATTGAAAACATCCAACTTTCATATGCAGCTCTTGCCTGCAGCAATGCTGCTCCTGCAGTGCCAGCACCCCTAAATGCCATGGGGCCAGTGAGGGTCATGGTCCCACTGGCAGCACAGCCCAGACCAGGCTCAGCAGTGCAGCTCAGCACTGCTCCTGAACCCGCTGCCACAACCCTTCAGGAAAATTTGGCCAATTTCTACTGCTGTTCTTGGATTTAAGCATTGCGTCTCCCACCACTTTTGGTTGGAGTCTTCCTCTAGGAAAAAATGAGAAAGAAATCCAGAACTCAGAGAAGCAGATGCTTAGCATCCCAGGAAACCCATCAGTTTGGGCTTTTTGGAGGGGTGGGGATTTGGTGTGCTTCGAAGCGTAAGAAGCTGGAAACCAGCCTGCCCTCCACCTTTTTCTTCCTTTGCTTCACACAACAGGAATTGAACACGCAGCCTCAAACTGGAGATTTCTCAAACCACAGACCACTGTATCACAGTGAGCACCACCAGGCTGGGCTTCCCTGGCAGTAGTTCATCCACCAGCAGTCTGCACTGAGCTGAGGCAAAAAATAGACTGAAAGACACCCTCAGCTCCTCCTGGGCTACAGAGCCATTAATTACAGTTTAATTCGTCTGCAGCACTCCCCGTAACCGCTCCCTGCAAGGACTTTGATTGCAAAACCACACATATTCTTCTTCTTTGCATTGTGGTCGATAAAATAATTTAAATTCAAAAGAGGGAAAGCCCAGAAACTCCTGCAACTCCGTTTGCCAACATCCTCTCCCTCACCCAGAGTGCAGTGATGCTTAAAACCATTGCAATATTTAGTTTTAAAAGAAATGAATCCCCTGTACTTCCACAAAGGGAAAAGTCAAAGAGTTGAAAAGACCTGTCCATGGGCTTTAGGGAAACCCATGGGCCCAGTCTTGGCGACCAGTGCTGTTGAAGGATGCTGAAACACTGGATGTGGTTCAAAGGAATGAGCTGAAACCAGAAACACACTCTATGGCGGGATGTGAGACCCTGGAAATCAACCTGATCAGCAGATCAAAAAGAAGATCAGGAGCTGACTTGATCACTCTGAGTAATTAAATGAGGAGGATGTTTTTCATCCTGTGTCTCTTCAGGGAGCAGACAGACTGTGGAGCTGGCTTTTGGAAGCTGAAGCTAAAGCAGGAAGGGTCCTGGTCTCTAAGACCGGTGTAGCAAGGGCTTGGTTTAGCTTGAAATCTTTTGCTCAAGACTGAAAGCGAAGGATTAGCTTTATCGAGGCAGGTGGATCTTACAGACCTGGTAAGTAAATATTCATTCCTTATGAGCCCAGGTTTCTCATCCTGCACTCAGTCCTCTCTCACCTCCTGCTCAAGGGAGCACCCTAGAGAGGGTTTGCTAATTAAGGAGTGAGTTAAAAATCTACCCCAGCCAGAGGAGGAAGCTCAAAGATTGTGCTGAGCAGCGACCAGGACAATTGCTGGGGTTGTCATACAAGGAGCAAACCCAGGATCCATGGAAAATGTCTCCTCTGCTTCTTCCAGTGGTGAGACCCACCCTAGGCTCACTTTACCTGTCCCATACGAGGGCAGTGGCTGGGATGGAACATGACCCAGGGTAGGATATGAACTGCAGGACTCCCTTTTCACCCAAGCAGCAACAGGAATGTGCAGACCACCAACATCGCTCTCCACTCCAGTGAAAAGCAGACACTGGCTAAGTTTGGACATTTAGAGGAATCCCTGGGAAGCAAAAATGCTCCTGGGAGAAGGGGGTGGGCAGGCAGCTGCCCCTCATCCATAGCTAACACCTAGAGCACACACTTTTACCATGATCATCTCCAGGACGGTGGTGAAATCGAGGGTGACTTTTTTAAGCCCTGCTCATTGAAAGTAAAGCCAACTATCAAATACATTTAAAAAGAAAAGAAGTTGAAAAAAACACCCCACTTTTCTCAGGAATCATCACAACCCAGTGCCAAGAACAAGAGCCTGCCCCAGCATCGGCAGAGAGCAAGCGCGGGGCGCCAGAAGAAAACAGCTTCTCAGACAATTCGATGGGAAAGGGGCCAGTGAAAGCTAGAAGCTTATCTATAACCACAATAATTATCATTGTTGGCAGCAGCTGTCGAACGCGAGCCGTCTGAGAGGAACGGGGTCACAGGACTTGCTGTCACAGGGATTTAGAGCCGGCAGCCCGACGATGCGAAGTGACAGCTCGCCAGCCCGGCGAGAGCGGGGCTGCTCTGCGTGGCTTTTGTCGAGCCCCGCAGAGGACGTAATAAGTGTGAAGGGGGTAAAAAAACCGAATTCCACCGGGAAAGGGGACGCGCCCTCCTGAAAAGCCACATTCATTTGAGAAAAATGCTTCGTGTCGCCTCGCAGGGAGAGGGGAATCAAACGAGCCATTCACCGCCAGTGCGAGGCGGAAAGCGATGGAGCAAGGGGTGGATTTGCATCTGGCACAACGCAGGGCTAAAAATACACACCCATGCACGGGGAGCAAAAAGCAAGGACGTGGTGAGTTCACAGAGGAAGACACGACAAGGCACTGACATCGGCAAAGCATTCTCCGAAAAACAGAAGAAAAAAAAGCAAGCGTTAAAAATATTCTTGTGCTGCATTACAAGCCGGAGGAAAATCCAGTGATCTCACTGCGCAGTAATTTCTCCCAAAGCAAGGGAAACAGGCAAAAAAATAAATCTACAGAGAGAGATAAAGTATCTCACTGGCCGTAATCTTTCCACGCTGTGAGCCAGACAATGCCTGGTGAGCTCACAAATGTCTGGGCTAAATCAGGGGCCAAGCCTGCAGGTCCTTTCGCATGTGAAAGTCTGCTTGGCCCTGTGGTGGCCGTGCGAGCAAGGCAGGAGGGCAACAGCCCAGCTGCCAGACCAGTCCCTTTGGAACACTGGGACCAGGGAACCACTGGTCTGCCCAGCTTTGGGATGGGCAGCTGGGGTGGGCAGAGATGAAAGAATTTGCCCAAGGATGCACAGAATCTGCTGGAGATGCAGAGGCTGAACCTGAGTAAACTAGAAGGATATTTGGGCTTTATCCCTACACCGCCGTTCCTTTTAGCCACTTGGCATCAAGAGTAAATCACCCAAAAGGATTTTGGGGAGAGAAACTCGATTGTGGTCCTGGGAGCACCATGGGAAGAACCTCAAAGCACTTCCAAAGCAGCGCCTGGTACAAGTCACTGCAACCTCAGAGCCACCTGTCCCTGCAGGGCCCTCATGCTGCGGGACAGGCCTGGGAACAGCCATGTAAGAGGCCTGGGGACCACCCTGCAGAGCAAGTCTGATCCTGCTTCTCCCCTAGGAAACGACCCACAGGGGAGGGCAGGCAGGCAGCAGCCTCTGCCATGCCCTTTTTGTGGAATTAATTACTGGCGATTCGTTTCCAGCCATTGCTTTCTTGGAAGAGAAGGGTTTGCTGGTGAGATGAAATTGAGACCTTTACTCAGTAAGATGTGCAAGATGCCTTTGAAGTTAAGTGCTCGGGTCTTTCCCCCTCCCACCAAAGGAGCTATTTGTGTGCTTAACTTTCAATTACACACTTAAAACCTCTGGCTGAATCACACCTAAACCCACTCAGACTACCCTCAGCCTACGTATGCCAGGAGCAGCCCAGCCAGTGCCCCGAATCCCATCGTTTTACTTGCTAATAGCTGGCTGCCACAGACATACTCATTTGCCTGCTGTTTTAAACTCTGCTTTCATCATCATCCCTTTTTATTTGGACTGCTAGGAAGCACGAAAATCCCCAGAAGCAGCCCAGAGCAGAGCCAGCCATAAACACGGCAATTTTACCCCCGAAACGCTGCGGCACACGGCTCACTGCACTCATCGCTCCCGCTGCCCACGGGGCTGCCAACCACCCCTGGGAGAGCTGGAAGGAGCACCAGGGACTGTGAGTTATCCACCCAGAGGTTTTTGGTTTTTTTGCAGACATCAGCCTCTCCGTGCTTTCTAGGGAAGGAAACCAGCTGGGCTGCCCAGACAAGGCACCATCTCCACCAACCCATGGTCTGGGAAAACACAGAATTTGGGCGCCGCGGCTGCAAGCCCAACCTGCCAGCAAGGCTGCTCCATCCTGGCCAGCCCTGGGTGGCACAAAAGCTTTCGTGCTTCCAGGCTGCACCATGAATATTTCTGAATGAAGCTAAATTTTGCTGCTGTTGGGATCTTTTTTCTTATTGTGTGAGTTAGAAACAAGTTGCATTTTCTGCTGCTATTTGGGTGGGTTTTTTCGAGTAGCTACACTGATAGTTCATCCTTTCAGACCACTGCAGCCTGGCTTCCCTTTTCTCAGGAGTCAGTCTTATTGGTGTAGTTTATCTTACTAAAAAAAGGTCCTTTTTATCCTCTTGGCAGCAATCTGGGGATTGGATTAAATTGCTGGTAGCAGTGCTGAGCCCGCCTGGCAAGGAGTGTGAGGGAGTCTGTCATCCCAGTGGGGCTGGGCAGATTAGGAGGGGCACCCCCTCCTAAAATCTGGATGTGAAACAGGGCACTGTGTGGGCAGCAAAAGGCCATGGCTGAACTACTGCTGCTCCCTACACCTTGCTGATACCCAGTGCCTTACCCATCTCAACAGAGACCCTCTTTAACTGCCAGCAAAGAGTAAACAAAACCCAGGCTGAGGAAGATAAGAGATGAAATCAACTCTCTTCTGCCTCCTGTGAAGGCTCATGGGGTACCCCAGCCCCTCGGGGGCTTTTCATGGACACCAAATTGCCATGTACTCCGTTAATGGCATTGCCCCTCTATGTCACCATGCCATGAACAATGTAAGGCTATAGCTGGGTTCAAGTGTCACTGGCTCTCCTCCTGTCCTGGCTTCTGTCATTAACCTCTTGCCAGGTATCAGGAGCACACCCCAGCCCAGGGCAGGGTATCGAGCACCCCTCCACCCCCCAGAGGGCAAGAAGGCATTAACCATACCTGGAGAGGAGGATATTGCAATTCTGAGCTCTCCGGCCGTCTATGACCGAAAGCTCCTTGACTTTATGCCGGGAACTCAAAGTGTCATCGATAGCATCTTCCTTCTACAAAAAAAAAAGAGAGGAAAAAAAAGAAAAGCCTGGAGAAGAGCCATGGAGCAGCAAAGACATTTAGTACTCTCAGCACATAGCAGTGTGATACACAATGGGCCCCCATTAATCAGGAGTGTCACCACGGGTTACGGGTAAGACCCACTGCCTGTAAACGAAACACAGTAAGTCATTTCATAAACCAGAGCTGGCTTTGAAGCCACTGGTTAGAAATGTAAATATTTTCTCAGACAGGGAAGATTTAAAAATCTGCAAACACACAGGCGCTGCTGAATAAATAAAGCCGGGCTTTCTTAGCATACATACTTGTGATACTTCATTAAACCCTCGCATGAAATATCTCATTACGGGCTGCTGCACACACTCAGCATCACTCTTGTTCCTCACCCCTGCTCCAAACATCTGTAATCGCCCTTCATGCATCAGTCCTCCAGAGCCAGCTAACCAATACATGCTACCAGACTTGCAAAAGCAATCTGCAGCTTTTTCAGTGAAATCCTCCCCAAATAAGGGATTTGAAAGCAGGAATCGGCAGAGCATAAGCACCTACATCTCCTAAGCAGCTTAAACACGTTACCTCCAAATGAATAACAATATTGTGGTTGTGGGCAAATGGGCAGATCTACACAACAGCAGTTTTGCAGGGTTGCCCAAGGGGTTCATGTTGCCCCAGGTTTTAATTTACCATATTGCATATTTTAGTAAGGTTAATCAATTAAAAGCTGGCTATTCAATCCTTCTGGAAGGAACACAACCTGGAGCTGCAAGGTCCTGTGTGTTACAGATCTGCACTAAACATCCATGAGTGTAGGAGACCTGGCACGTGGCCACTGCATGGGTTGAGAGTGGGCACAGAAATTCCCATTTTTTTATGTTTTTTTTTTCTTGTTTGAATGAAAAATAGCCCACAGTTAGGGGAATTGGAAAGCTGCTGGGACAGGCAGCACGGAGGGAGGTGACGGAAAGTGAGCCCCAAGTCACCCAACACCAGCTGCCCCTCTCCTGTGCCTTGCCTGCCCTGATCACAACCAAGCAGAGAGCTTCAACCCGTGAATTTATTTCCATCTTTTGTAAAGCAAAAAATGCCCAGAGGTAGGAGCTTCTCCGTGTTCAGCTGCAACTAAAAATTCAACCTGTGGACTCGGTCATTGACTTTTGACCTCAGGCCAGACAGCAAAGAGGGTGTCTTCTGACTTACCAGCCTCCCCAGCATCAACTTTCAAGCTGCTCCTCCTGTTGCTCTTTGTACCTCTCTGATTCAACCCCGTCTGCCACACATTAACCCCCCTCAGGAGTGCCCACATGCCCCGGTGTCCCCAGCCCCGCTCTTGCCCTGCCCTCGCCACTCGCACGCGTCGGGGTCCTGGAGGTGCTCTCTTACCTGTCTGGGGTTACCATTCAGAAAGAAGTCCTACAGCCATAGCAGAAGCATGGAAAAAGGCAGTAAAAACACATGCAGTTCAGTGATCTCGGTGAAACCAAAAGGAATCAAAGCACAGAGAAGTGGAGAGTGCAACATGGGGAGGGCTTGGCAGCACAAGGGAGGCACTTGGGGGTGCCAGTCCCAAAACAGGGGGGATGCGGGTGAAAATGTGGATTAGAGGATGCGCAGAAGGGGAGAGCTGATGGGAGAGGTGGCTCCATGAATGGCTCAGGCCAAGGTGCTGGTGTGCACAGAGGTGAGGAGGGGACACGGGATGAGGTGGGAGGACGCTGGCCAAGCCCTGCCACTGGCCCAGAGGCACAGAACTGCTCAGCCTGCCGTGCAGAGGAGGAAAATTGCTGGTTCTTGCACATCTGAGGGACTGAAATGCCAATGCAACTGCCAGGAAAAACAGGGCTTTCAAGTGGAAATAACGAGAGGCTCATCCTGGAGCAAATCTGGCCACAGCAAAACTTTACTGTTTGCCATGGCAACACATTTTGCCTTGACTTCTCCTCCGACAGGGACATCCCCCCTTCTCCAGCCTGGCCAAATGCCACCCTGATGCCACATTGGCACTGTGTTCCCCAAAGACCTGGCTGTCCTGCTGGGCTGCCCCCGCCAGACTGGAAGCACGTGCAGTAGAGCTGGCATCACACACATGGGCATACACACACATGAAGGTTTTCCCTCCTCATTCCCTCAGCTGAGCTGTGCCTATCAGGAGCCTTGTGGCTAAAAGTCTCTGGTTCAGCTAAGGTTAAGGATTGGTATTTCATAAATTAACCTCTTCCCAGCAGTCTCCTTTGTGGGACAGGCACAAAGCACACCCACGAGCTGCAGTGGGTATCTTCTTTGTTTAACTGGTCCCTAATTAGGAAGCCTTCCTTCCATTCTGATGCTCAGACTTGTCCCTGGCTGCTGGAGAGGAGAAGGACATGGTGGCCTCCTGTAGTCCCCTGCTCTAGGAGAGGGAGGGCTCCTCATGTATTAAGGTAGAGAAAAAGCTCATTACAAAACCCCTCCATCTCTTCCTCAAACCAGCCTCATCCCTGCCCCTTTTTCTTGCAGGGATCGTTATCCAGCCTCTGCTGCAGGATGGTATAAGACAGAGCAGCTTTAAACATGCAGTCACCATCCCCACAAACATTTCCCAGCCCTGCTGTCCCTGGCCCCTGTACAGGTCACTCTCCCTTGCACAGAGGAGCTGGAGGCTTTCCTTCCTTCATCCTTTTTTGGGAGATGAATTCTTTCCCAGCTCACTGCTAAGCCCCCGGTTCAACAACACGTATTTTTTCCACTTGGCCCTGACTCTTTTACATCACTCACCGCTGCAGGACCTGCCAGGACTGCCCTGGCTGTGGCACTGCTACTTATCAGCATCACTCCCAGCCTCTACCCCCTTGCAGGCTCTCAAGACATCCCTGACAGAGGCACAAGCCCCTGTGTAGCACATGTAAGCCCCAATGGCCCTGGACTTGCTTTTCTCCATCGATGCATTTACATCCTTACAGAGCTCTCCCCAGTCCCATGCCACAGCCTGAAACTCATAGCTCTTGTCGGTTTTTCTATTATATCTATCAAAATTGGTAAATGTTGGCATGGTGCACAGCTGCAGGGCTGAGCTCTTCTCTGGGGACAGGGACATCAGCAGAGCCTCAGCAGGGAGAACAGGGAGGATACAGGGCTCTCCTGAGAGAGGAGATGAGACAGGGATGCTCCCAGGCTGAGCCCCAGGAAGCCCAGAGGGTTCCCGTCCTCCCACATGGAAAGGGCCTTTCCAGAAAACTGCAGAGCTCACTTTATAGCCTGCATTTAAATCCCAGCCTGTGATGTGGGAAAAGCATTTAAAGAGATGCTTAAAATTAAGTACATCATTAAGTCCCGGGTCTCTGCAGTACTTAGGGATTCCCAGGTGCTACGTGGCAATAAAACCAGCCAAATCCCAGCACCAGCAGCCCCATAACAGCCATCTGGGGGTGGTCAGAGAGCTCTCTGCACTGCACACACCTCTGCCCACTGTCCCCAAAGCCTGCTGGGGCACTGGACATAGGGATGCACCACTTTTGCAGCCCTGGTTTGCTTGGGGCATGGGCAGACAGGCAGCCCCATGTCCTGAGGATATCATGTCTCAGGACAAGTGAGAGGCATGATCACTGAGCAAGTGGCTCAACACAGAGAATAGGCAGGAGAAACCCCTGCTCCTCCCCTGCTTGTTCAGGACAGAAAACCAACTTCTGCTAGAGCTTGGTAATGCTGTGAGTTATTAAGGAATTAGTTCATTGTCCTTCATGGACAGCCTGTTCACTCCCCGAGCCCCCCACCAGGTATAAAGTGCCCCGTGGTTTGCCTGTGTTACAGAATTTCAGAATAGTTTGGATTGAAAGAACCTTGAAGACCATCTAGTTCCAACTCCCCTGCCATGGGCAGGGAATGTTCCACTAGACCAGGTTGCTCAGAGCCCCATCCAACCCAACCTGGAACACTTCCACTTTCCTTTATCTCATGGAGCACATCTAACCCTGCGTGCTGGTGCGTGCACTGCGGCTGCCTGCAGAGCTGTGCTGCCAGCAATGTTGGGGCACGCAGCCAGGCACCCCCTGCCCACGCTAGGACTGCCAGTGGGAGCACTCTGGGGACTTCAGGTAGGCAACCACGTCCCTCAGTCCCAGGGACATGAGTCCCATGGTTCCACTCACACAAAACAGTGCTACCACGAAGCCTGGGTGAGCCACAAAGAACTTGTGCATCACATTCCCAAGGGTGGCTCCAGCCCCAGTAGCATCTCACAGGTGGGACTTCACCTTGTCTTTCCCCTATGCCTTCCAGATGCTCTCATAGCATCTTTTGCCAGTCCTAACCCAGATCCTGGTTCCTGTGTTCAGCTTCCTTTTGGTCCTTATCCCACCCAGGGCGTAAGCCCATGTCACAGCTCTCCTTTGCAGCATCTCCCTGTTCCTGCTGGTCCCAAACCTAACCAGCCGCTTCACCCAGCAGGACCTCAGCCAAGCCAAATTATTTTTAAATTCCTGCTTGGCAATAATCCACATCACACCAGGTGACTCATGGACTCGGGCAGGCAAGCCGGAGGGCAAACCGTCCCGCTGACACACAGGTTTCTATTCTTGCTCCTCTTCCATTTCCATTTCTTGTCCTCAGACGTGCCCTCCAGTAGACATGAGTCAAGCTCCAAAAATGCCGAGGGAAAGACAATGCTGTGGTCACCTATTCCCAAAACACTGGGGCAGCACGTACTCCTGGTGGGCTACTCTTGGTATTTGCCCTGCTCTGATCCACCCTGATCTTTCCCTCAGTTAGCCTCTGGAAGAGATTAAACTCTCGCACTGCTTAATGAGCTTATGGGTCAGGTCCACTCCTTCCCAGCGCCGTCCTTCCGCCTGAGCCTGGCACGAACGAGACAAGCTGTTCTCTTCTCCCAGTAATACAGCCAGGTGTTCAGTAAGTGAACATCCTTTTTCAGCGTCTCTCCTTGTTTTTCCTTCTGCCTTCTTGAAAAAGTCATTGCTTTTGCCCATTTTCATCCTGCCTGAGGTGAAATAAGTGTCTAATTTTCTCTGTGTGCTTTGATGCCTTCCAAACTGGGGCTATACTGCTTGAACAGGAGATTAAAAAGCAGAGACTTTTGCCTGCAATGACACTATTTTGGTTTGGGATTTTTGTTCAAAGCTCACATTTTGCTCTTGGCTCACTACAAAAATAAAAGAAGAGATCCACCCATGGTAGATGTGGGCAAAACTTAGTCCTTCTTGGCCAGAGAGGGATAGAAATTTTCCACCCAATACAGAGACATGGAGCAATTGCTGTTAAGAGCAATCCAAAAATATTACCCAACTGTGGCCACATCTGGGGGTTATTTTCATACATTCCCTGTCTGGTTTTTTTGTGTGTTTTTTTGGTGATCCATCTTCACGACACACATGGTCAGGTGTGTGGGCAGGGGTGAAATCAGGCACACCGAGCTGTGAACAGCCACCTCGCCACTAAAGGCTCTGGCATGTGGATGAGAGGATAAAGCAGATCGAGCTCATCTGGCAAACACGGTGTCGGTATGAAATAATGGTGGGAAGATGTGTTTTGAGACCACAGGTGAAACCACATGATCCCATAATGGTGGCACCTTGCCCAGGTCCTCACGTTGCCCACCCCGGGCCAGCCGTTACCTGCTGTCTTTGGTAAGCGGAGAACGTCCTTTCCAGGTCTTCGAGGTCCAGGATTTTGAACACTTTTGTGTCATCTATGTTGGTCCAGACGGTGCCTGCCAGCTTGTTCTGCAAGACAGTGGGAGCACTGCAGGCTGGGAGTCCCCTGCCCACCTGCCCTTACATCACCAGGTGGCCATCCGGCACTCCCAGTTTCACTGCCGGAATTATTGCCCAGCTTACCTCTGGCAGCTTGGACCAGTTGAAGGATTTGAGGGCATTTGTCGGCTGAGGGATGCTCTTCTTCTTGAAGGCCATAGGTGCTCCGAGGGAAGGCATCATCCCACCCAGGGGTGGGGGTCCAGGCGGAGGTGGGGGACCACCCGGAGGGGGTGGTGGGGGAGGCGGTGGGGGACATCCCCCTGGGAGCGGTGGGGGGGGTGGAGGGGGAAGAAGAGATCCAGGAGTTGGAGAAGGTGCAGGGCCACCAGGAGCTCCTGGTGGCATGGGAGGTCCTCCAGGGCTGGCAGCACAGATCGCCCTCTAGGAGAGAAAGAGGAGGGGGAACAGGTCATATGGGGCTAGGGGACACCACCTAAGAAACACCCCCACGCTGATTTTTAATCATTTTGGCTAGAATTTAACCAACAGAGGAAGCACTCAAAGGCTTCAGCACTCCTGACTGAGGTTCAACGCATCTGGAGAGGCAAAATCACCCCATCACCAGGGACAGACGTCTTGGTGGCTCTCCTAGCAAGCATCTTTCTCAGTTCCCCCATGTAGCTCAGCCTCCTGGAATCACCCCATAGCATTTGCAGGGGGTTTGGGACTGAGCCCACAACAGGGAGTAGGTCTGAGGTCTCACCCTGCTCATCTCGTGGAGCTGTGCTGTGAGATCTGCCACTTGCTGCTTGACCTGCTTGTGCTCGCTGGACTCCTTCTCCAGCTTCTCCTTCATCTTGTTCAGTGTCTGCATCATCTCCTCCTTCTCTTGGGCCTTGGCATCACACTCCCGCTCCTTCTTCTCCAGCTTCTGCTGAAGCTCAGTGTGCTCTGAAACAGCCCCATGAGACCACTTTAGTAGTGACTAACACTCCTTTTTGCTAACAGCAGCCTGCAGGGGGCTAAACCCCACACTGCCCTGCAGAGAAGCTGCACAACTGAGAAAAGGGAGCCTTAATAAACCATTTTAGGTCTCTTCATGAAAAAATTGTTATTTGCTTTGCCCATTTCCCTTGTCAGCCCCATGGCATGGTATTATCTCAGCCCCTCAATAAAGCCTGCAGACACATGTACAAATAAATGTGTAAATAAATGTCTATGTTAACTGTTCAGCTAAGGTTAAAGTTGACGCCATATATGTCTCCATCACTCACCTTTTCTCATTTTTTCTGCTTGCTCTTTCCACTGTTTCACTTCATTTTCATTGACTAACCTAAAAGGAAAAGACATGTAGCACATGAGATGATCCTACTGCAGCAAACAAGTGACCATCATCAGCAAGAAACACGACTGAGCTTCCAAACTGATATATCTAACACCTCTGCCCTGCCTCCTCCCCAGCAGGGTTTTGCAGTCTGGAATGCAAAATTTAGCAGTGAACATGTCAAAACTCCTAAATCTCAAGTATTGCTTGCAAGTGCTACCTATCAAAATGGATGTGCTTCTTCTATAAGGTGGGGTTGTAGTGAAGTCAACTGGGAAGTCAACAGCTCCAAGGATGTTGGCTTGTCCAGCTGAGGAGCAGGAACATCACTGTGTGACAGTCAGTGGTGAGTAAGGAACAGTGGCACTTGAGCACTTACATTCGGACAACATTTTTAATGTTGAAGTTTTCCAGGGGAGTGGCGTCGGGGTCCTGCCCTTTGTCACTCTGGATGACGATCTGCTGCACGATCCTGTCGAGCAGCAGCCAGTACTGGACAGTGTTGCCACTTCTTTTATCTGCAGGGGAAGATGGGGAGAGACTGAGGTGAGCAGCAGGGAGGCCGTGGCACCCCTGGGTAGGACGTGTGGGCTGCCAGGTGGATTTCCTCGCTTCTCCCGGGACTCACAAGGCATCTGGAGACAGTGGTGCAGGATGGACATAAAGTGCGGGTACGCCTCGCTGTGCGTCAGCCTCTTCCTCGTCAGCTCGAACATCTGAGTCGCACTTTTGGTGTCAATGTGGACCTGTGGAGAGGAGCAAAGCGAGGTCAGGCCATCAGACCGACAACAGCATCGCCTGTTTCCCAAGTCTCAGCTCCAAACCCCACGAGCCACCCCCACCCCACGCTGGGTGGACAGACAAGCCCCACTGCCCGGCGAGGGGCAAAAACGCTGGTCGGCAGCCAGAGGAGAAGAGGGATGAAGCAGGCTCTAGGACAGAGGCTGGAAAAGGAGACAGATTTCCAATCTCCAAATTTTATCCAGAAGTTCGCCCTTCATCCCAGGCCGTGTGGGCAATTTTAAAAGGCAGAGTGATGCCGTGTGCCAGCGTCTGCAACAGCAGCATTGGTACTCACCAGTTCAAATCTTTTGGCAAACTCCAGTTCGTCTTCATTTCTAAGCATTTCGAAAAAATCTAAGTGCCTGAGGAAAGAAAGGGAAAAAAAAATAGACTGTTAAAAACAGATACAAGTGTGACAATTAATAAATTGCAGGCAGTCTGTCAGCAGCCCAGAGACAAACACTGCTTGAACCATCAACATGGATCTTCAGTCTCGAGTGCCCAGTCACTACAGCCTGTCCAAGAAGCCTTTTGGGATGAGAAGAGAAGGAGAAGGGCATCATCCAGGCCCCTGATGGCACATCCTTCCCAGCTCAACCCCATGTCAGAGCAAAGCAAAACCATGCTGGGATTTTCCTCTCCCTCTCTGGTGACAGCAAAGAATTTTCAGAAGAGAGGTGAGTTAGAGCCATGTGCTTTCCCCAGAGACCAAGTCCAAAAACCAGAGAGCAAGGCCACAAGGCAAAAATCACAAGTGGGTTGGGGGTCACTACTCACCGGTCAAGGGTTGAATTTTCATGCTGTCTTAGTTTATCAATGACTGGCTGGATCCCAAGCATGAGGAATTCATATCTCAGATGGAGTCTGAAATCCAGGCTTTCCTGCAAGGGACAGTTGTGGGGTTAACACAGCAAGGTGTACTCAGAAAGACTATGGAAATAAAAGCACCCCAAACCCACCTAAAACCCTCCCTCCTCTCCAAGAGTCCCAGCACTCACCACGCCTGCCCCCTGGCTCAGGACTGCGTTGATGAAGGACATGATGGCTGTCTTGAGGCTCACTTCATCTCGATACCGTCCAAGTCATTGATCAGCGTCTGCCAAACACACAATACCAATTAAATGCCCCTGACAGCCCCAACGCTGCACAACCAGGGGACACATACAGGAACAACTCCTTGTGATGCTCCTACAGCCCCTGTAGCTAGTGATGAACCATCAGCTGTAGCCCACCCTAGCACCCATTTGGGCTAACATCAGCCCATCCAGATGTGCTCCAGCCTTGCAGAGCCATGATCTCAGTGACCCTGCACAAGCAAGCATTTTTTTTTTTGGTGTGGGGGGGTGTTGCCTTAAATAACTGCTTCCTCCTTCTCTGCCCAGCTGCAGATCTCATCAGACACGGTTCTGTGGTAATTCCCAGATTTTTTTAAGTTGCAAACGGCCATAACAAAACATCTGCAAGCGGCATTTAGATATCCAGGAGGAGGAAAGGACAAGAATGCTGAATTTCAGGAGCCATGGGAGGGGTAAGCCGAGACCCACCTACCTGAAAACGAGTCCGTTCGCTGGCGTATTTCTGGTAGTGCAGCATCGCCTCCAGTACCTTTTTGTGGCCCCCGGGAACCAGGCACACAGCGCCCATGATTTCCAGCACTGCCACCTTTGTCTTAATATTCTCCGTGCTCAGACTCTGAGCGATTACGTTAATACTCTCCAGGTGGGCCAGGACGTGGGCCCGGCCCAGGGAGTTGTTCATTAGTGCTTTTATACATCCAATGAGCGAGGTATGTATTCGAGACTCTGCTGTCTCATAGTCCATGCTTTTGAGAAAGTTCAGAATACACGTTAAGCCATCCAGGTCGATGAACCGGGTTACGAACCTGTCAGAAAGAGGAGTTGTAACGTTAAAACAAAACAGTAAAGGACCATTTTATGCTCAAACAGGGCCAACTTGTCGGTTGATGTAAACCCAGAACCTTCCTATGTACTTTTTCTTGGATACCAGAAAGCCTGAAGGAGTCCTGTGGCCCAGACACATGGATGGGGTTGCAAAAATCAATTTAATTGGTGTTCATAGTGTAGGCAACCAGGCATCATCTGCACAAGGTTGTCCAGAGTGTGGATATTTGGAAGAGGACCAGCTAACCCAGCCATCAGCACAAGTCTCAGGGTGGAGAATGAGAGTTTGCAGCTACACTGCTGCAAAATCTTCCCAGTCTTCTACCTGTGTCTTAAAACCCACTCACTCAGGACCAGTTTTGCACAGGACAGGAAGAAGCTCCCAAGTCCTAAAGTCACCTCCTCATCAGCTGTAGACATCCCAGTGTCAGCCTTTCTGCCTTCTGCTACCTCTCCTGCCTCACCATCCACATCCTTCTCTTCCCTTAGGCACGTTTCACCAGTTTTAAGGGATTTCTGATTTTTATGATGACTTATAACACCAATGAACACAAAACAGACAGCAAATGTATGGCAGTGCCCCAGGCAGTTTCACTAGAGCAGGCAGACACAACATTTCATGCTGCTCAGGCATTTTAGGACCTCCCTGCCCAGTGCCATCCAGGCTGGGTGTCTTCTGGTTTGGCAAAAGGCACAGGCTCAGAAAGCAAATGAGCCAAGAACATCCCAGCACTGGGATGATTTTAATTCGAAACAAGCCATGCTGATGCGCAGCAACAAAAGGGGTAATTGCAGGCTTGGGAAAAACTGATTCCTCTGCTTCAAAGCCTGCTCTTCTTCCAGCCAAAGTCAATAGGAAAGTTGATGTTCACTTCCCTGGGTGCAAAAGCAGGTCCAACATGTAAAATTTTCTATAGAGCCTGCTGCATCACTCAAGAAAATACTCAAAACCCATTTTGAGCTTGAAAAGTTTCATGCCCGGGTACCAGCCCTGCTCACTGCAGGGGTCAGCACCCACGAGGTCCAGGTGCCACAGAAATCAGGTGCTCACCCTCCACCCTGGGAATTTCTTACCAAGTACCATCACCAGAACCATCAAAAGAGAAATGGAAGAGGGGAATGTATTTTCAAGCAATAGAAAATTTGTCAGGCATTTCCTAATGAAACATATTCCCATCAGAATGTGTCAACCTGGGGCATCTTAAAGATTTTGCAAATGTGAACGCAGACTCCAGAGAAAACAAAATTAGGGAAAACTACAGACATTCAGAAAGAGTCACACCCTTCCTTTATCCTCCCCATCAAAACCTCCAAGCAACAATTTTATTTTTGCATTTCACAAGAGCCTGAAGACTCATGTGATTTTACTCCTTTAAAAAGTACAAGAGAAATTGAAGTTGAAACAGAAGGCCTGGATGACCAACAAAAATTGCTGGGGTTTTTTTTTTAATTCAATCTGGAAGGAATTCTTACATTCTCTTGCAGTAAGAAAAAAGGAAAATTTGGGGGGAAAAAAAAAAAAGAAGTTGTTTGATTTGCCTGATCAGACAAGAAGGTCCTGGTGTCTCTTGGTCATGAAAAGGACCTCGAAAAAGGAACAAAATGACAAAAGGTGAATCAAAAAGAGCAATTAGTGCCTCAGGGTCCTCGACTCCCTCATCCTGTGCAGCTTCCATTTCTATTTCTATTTAACCCCCTGCTCTACCAGACAACTCAAATCCAAAGCCACAACCGCAGCGACAAAGGAAAGGGAAGGGAATTGCCTCATTGGTTTCGTCCGCAGTGCGGTCTTCAAACTTTCGATTGTTTTATTTCTCTCCTCTTCATCTTCTTTTTCCAAGGCGATCAGTGATTTCCTCTGTGGAAGGAGGAAGACAGACATTAGAAAAACCCGTTCCCGAGGCCTGGGGGCAGTTTTGGGCACCACCATATAAAAGAGACATTAAGCTATTAGAGAGCATCCAAAGGAGGCCAGAAGGATGGTGAAGGGTCTGGAGGGGGAGCATATGAGAACTGGCTGAGGGCACTTGGCCTGTTCAGCCTGGAGAAGAGGAGACTGAGGGGAGACCTCATGGCAGTTACAACTTCCTCATGAGGGGAAGCAGAGGGGCAAGTAGAGATCTCTTCACTCTCATGACCAATGACAGGATTTAAGGAATGGCATGATCACTAAGATCATTAAGAGTTAACACCCTGCAGGTAGGAGTGTTGTTACTCCAAGTCACTGGCCTACAACTCATCCAGACAAGCCCATGTTGGAGGATGCTGGCGACTGTCCCGCTGGAGCCCTCAGACTCAGATAAGAGAGAGAGAGAAAGGCTGCAATTCAGGCAGGAGGCATCCCAACTCATGGGCTCTGGATGTAAATCCTGTCATGTCCCCTACAGCCCAAAACCCTCCAGGAAACATGCTTTGTAAAGGAAAGAAGTAAATACATGCATCACAGTGTCCTGAGGAGTCTGGCTGAACCCTGCTCAGAGATGCTGTGGGTGACATCTGGGTGACGTGAATCTTGATGTGTTTCCAGGGGGCTGTGAGGGTGCAAAGGGCTAAGCCAATGCTGGTTATGGGTCCACACAGGGAAGGTGCTAAATTTGGGCAGGTGAGAAGGAGGGGCCCTTTAGCCTCTCTCATGCAGCCCAACAGGTACCCGTGTGCCTCTGCAGAGGAGGCAGGGGCTTCAGGGGACACTCCACAGCCTGGAGGGGATGGAATGCTGCATCCACACTTGGGGTCAGCCAGGTGGGTGCTGCCAACCCTGTCACTCCCATGCCTCCCAGTGCAACCCACCAGTGTGTATCTGGGCTGGGGACAGTGGTTGTATGCACAGGAGGCATCTCCCACACTGGATTCTGCTCTCCAGATGGTGCTGGAGGGTGGGATTTTGACTCCTGCACCTGGGTAGCACAGCTGCCTGCAGCGCTGGGCATGCATGGGCTCACTCCAACTCATGCAACCAAAGCCACAGCTAAAGCAACACCCTGGGTGCTTCCTGCACCACCTGACAGCACTGGGCCCTCAAAGGTGTCAGGGTGAGCCCTGCCAGCACCAGCTGAGGCTAATCCAAAGCAGAGAGAAAGGGTCCCAGCAGATATAAGGAGCTGTGCTAACCCCTGCCTTTAACCCAGCTCCTCTTCAGCAGTGCACTGGGGAGATCAAAGCCACCCTCCAGGCATCTGGCAGGCTTTGATCACAAGCCCGGCTCAGGGCTTTGCCTGGCTGGCAGCCCATGGCCAGCACTGCATGTTCCTGCCTTCCTGGAGGGGAGCAGTACATTCCCTCCTGCCTCACAGCCCCCTGCTCACCCCTCTGCCCCATCCCTGGAAGTGTTCAAGGCCAGACTGGATGGGGTTTGGAGCAACTTGATCTAGTAGAAGGTGTCCCTGCTCACGGCAGGGGGGTTGGAACTGGATGATCTCCTAGGTTCCTTCCAACCCAAACCATCCTATGATTCTGTGATTATATGAAAAGCCCTGTGTGCTGTAGGAGCATCTCCACTTTGCAGCTGCACCTGTTGGTCTATCAGATGATGTTGCCTCTACAAACACTGGTCACCCTCTCAGACACAGCACTGACAGATTGTCACCACTGTGTTGCTGCCCTGTGTGGGGTTCACAAGCACCAGAGCATTGGGGAAATACTTACAGCAGCCATTGAATTCAGCTGATCAATATAGAACTCTGGCCAGCTGGTGGCTCCTTTGTTTTCTTCCTGGTCCTGGTGGGGGATAAAAAAGCGAAACAAAACCAGAAGATTAGTAGAAGAGCGTTAACGTTCCTTGCCCTTCATGATCAACCACCTCTAAAGAGCCCTTTGGCTCTTGCAATACTTTATATGTGACTTTCTACATTCTGAGCTCGCCCTGATAGCTCCAGCTATGGGAACATTATCTGATTTATTGAACTAGCAAACTTTATAAATGATTACACCATCTGCTTGTGACCAAACCTTGCCCCAATGATACTGCATCAGTCTTGTGACCATCAGCTTCAGAGAAACCACACTGAAATTTTATATGCAAACTTCTCATTTCAACTTTACAGTGCCCCTGAAGCTTTGGCTGCCAAGCCTTGATGAATATGCTTTGAGGGGGGAAAAAAAGTCTTTTACAAGCAATGGAGAGTGTTTAAATGAGACATGAACTAGGCTCCACTCTTTTCAACATCCTAAGAGAGACTCCAGGCACAACAGACAATTCCTCTGGGGGCTTCATAAGTCACTAGGAGGGAACACACACCTGGCAATGTCCCCTGTTAAAGGATGTCACCTCTGGGCCTGTAATCTTTGTCACTGAATGATGCAGCTCTGCATTTGATCATCCTGGTCTACAATGCCCTGAATCTGTTGTTACTCATAAGGGGTTTACAGGTTCTACCTTGTTCTTGTAGGATATGGATGAAGGACCTCTGAGCCCAGCTCAGCATGTCCCCAGGGACTGCATGAAGCAGGCAGAATTTGAGGGACTACTTCAAAATCAACCCTTTTCCCCCCTTTATTTTCCAAAAAAATGTATATCAAAAGAAGAAGAGGGTTTCACAGCAGAAATGCCACACAGGTCTAGGCTGGAGTCAACAAATACTACACAAATCCCAGACATCTTCCATCGGTAACCCTCTTCAGTTCTGAGCCTGACTCTTCCCTAACTTAGGAGATGTTTGCAGAGCTCATCCTACACCATGATTAGCTACGATGGTGGGAGCTGGACGACCTTCTCATCTGCCCCCACGTCTGTGCACGCAGACAGCTCCTGATTCCCCGGCTGATCTCAGCGAGCCCGAGGAGCAGAGTCCCAAATATTTACCACAGCTCAAGAGGTATATGCTGGAAATGTTTGTGCATTCAAACTTCCCAAGGTGCAGCTTGCCAAGATGAGGACACACGGAGTCAAGGATAGGTAATTCAGATGAGACTTAACTCGCCCCCGGGCAGCACAGCCTGTGCCCACAGATCTGACCTTTGGCTTTCACTGTGTCTGGCTCCAGGGTAGGGACAAAAGGAGTGTGAGAGCAACAAGGGGCCTGCAAACCTCTGCCCTTTGCTTTCATACTTCTCCTGACCCCCACAGTGCCTCAGAGGTGCCAAAGAGTTGGGGTGAGGCTCAGGCCACCTGTCAGCTCAGTGTCGATTCTATCTGACACGGGCAGCCGGGTCTTTCCAGTTCTTCGGCTGAGCCCTTTGCACATGTGCCAGCCCACCCCTCCGAGATGTCTTATGCTCCAGATCCATCATATCCCATGCCACGGGAAGGCTCTGCACAAAGCTTGTGGGCACTTTGATTTTCCCAGCTTTTCTGTCTCACTTTAGAGACTGGCATGCAAATGATACTCCAGGGGACAGCGGAGCTGGGACACGGACATGTGCCTTGAACATGGTCCTATCACCTCCTGGAGATGTCAGCGGAGGTCCTCCCCATCACCCCAGGATACCATCAGCGTCTCTTGTAAGGAGCAGTGGTCCCAACAGAGGCACCAACTGGGAAAGGTCCTCACCACACCACAGTATCAAGGGGTGTCCAGATGCACCCAGCCAGGAGATTGGCGCAGGGAGAGAGATCCATGCTGAGGAATGGTGAGAGAAGGCAGGAGGGATGGGTCATCCCACATCCCCGGACCTTCCCACGTGCTGTGAACACCTGTGAGGCAGGCAGGGATCCGGACCTGCTGCTCCTTTAGGGTTGAAAAGAAGCGGTGGAGCAAATAAAGGTCTCCAGGGGGCGGGGGGGAGGCTGAACAACAAAATTGGCTAAACTGCTCATTTATAATTAACGTGCTGCATTATAAATATTTCCCTTTGCTCGGCTCCCTCGGGCTCTTACATTTCCTCCCTGAAACCCCCAATTTAGAAAGTGCTCTCAATTAAGTGCAGCAGAACCTCATTAATTCTGATGAGCAGCTGGGCAGGCTCGTCGGAAAGCAGCTTCCCAGCAAAGGGGGACTGAACAATAAAGCAGGCAAAGATCAGGGCACAGGGCTTCCCTCCCCTCCGCTCGCTGCAGGACGTTGCTCAGTGGTAATTACTGGGGCTAATGGTCTACAGCACACTGATAAGTGTCCTTTGGTGTATTCCTGGTGGCAAAGAAATCTCCTGACAAAGCGACAGCCTGGAGGGAAGTGAGTCACAAGGCTCTGGTCAGAGCCAGGAGGAGGGAGGAACCTCTCCAGGCATCAGGGTTTGAAAGGGTCAATTTGTAAGATGGTTTCCCAGCACCCACAGTGGGTTTTGGGGATGTGAGTTTTGCAGCCTGCTTTAGGTGAAGGATGCCCAGGCACACACAGCTGACACTTCCAACATCAGCTTTCCAGGATGCTCCACCACATCCTGCCCAGCTGGCACTGGGGAAATGAAGATCTCCCAGTTCCTTATTCGCTGGGCTGGGTTAAGGTCTTTGCTGTGTTTGCTCTCAAGCAGCACAGAAGTCAGGGCTGATCCAAGACCCCCTCGCAGCCAAGTGCGAGCTGCTCTTTTAGAGGCAGGCTGATAGCTGTAATTGCACAGTGCAAGGACAGATATCCCCTCTCCTTTGTAACATTTGCATCAACATCCCTCACTGTCCACTGGGAAGCAGCCCTGACTGCCACCACACAAGTGCTCTGCTGCAAAAATTAGGAAATGCCAAAGTTGTGCCGCCAAGGGCAATCCTTGCTCTATCCCCTACTTTGTTCTCACCTGCTACCCCCACCTACTTCTTTCCAGGGCCTGAATAAAAAATACAAATCCCATCAGCTGCAGCCCCGGTGTCACCTCTGAGTGCCCTCTCCTCACCTCTGCTGTCCCTTCCTCCACGTGTGGGGCTGACAATGCTGTCACTTGACTGTTTTGTTCCAGGGTGGCAGTGGCAGGGGGCCGTTGTGATGTGAGCCCAATAAACAAGCTCCATCCCCTCTGTCAGGGCTGGGGTGCCACCAGAAAGCAGCGCCCAGTGAAGATGCCTCATTAGCAGGAGATTTTCCAAGCAAAGGTCATGGATCTGCCAGCTCCAGACATCCCTTTACTCTTCCTGGGGAGGAGATTCCATGCTCCCCAGCCCTGTCATGTCTTGGTTACATGCCTGACACTTTCACAGCCTACGTGCCTTCCCCTCAGAGTGTCGGCAGCTTCCACAGCCAGACTGTCCTTCTCTTCCCAGTGACCAGCCATGGGACAGAGGAGGTGGTGGCTCAGCCAGTAGTAGCTCAAAGCAATTTTCAGGCTGGTCTCAGGTATGTTTGGGCACTGTTATTGACACCTGGAAGGTGCATTTCCACAATCTCCTGCCACTCTGACCTGTAGGAATGCAGCTGCTGGGAGCAACGCACCCTCCTCCTCTCAGTGTGTCCCCACGATTGTGGGGAGAAAAACACTTGTGATGCTCCTCAGTGCTTTGTCACACCTGCTTTGCTTCTAAATCAAGCTTCTGGTGATATCTTTTAGATGCCCAGTCTGCAGGTGACACCTCCATCTGATCCAGCAGCCTCCTTCCCACACTCACAGCTCGTGTGGTGGTGATGGATCTGGAGCTGCTTTGGGATGACTGAACCTCAGACGGTGGCTGGCTGATTTCCCCACCCACATGATGTCCAACACACTCAGTTAGATCCCACAAGGTGAAACCAGTCAGAAGGAAAGGGCTGGCTCAGAGCAGCCAGCTCCAAGCAAACCCCGAGAGCCCTTCAGTGACTTTTCTCCCAGGTGGCTTTTCTCCCAGGTATCAACTGATATCAAGGACAAGACGAAATGGCTTCAAGTTGTGACAGGAGAGGTCTATACTAGGAAAATTTTCTTCACTGACAATGTGGTCAGGCACTGGAACAGGCTGTTCAGGGAAAGTGGTGGAATCACCATCCCTGAAGTGTTCAAAGAATGTGTGGATGTGGCACTTGTAGCCATGGTTTAGTGGTGGACCTGGCAGTCCAACCTGGGTTAAGGCTGGACTCGATGATCTTAGAGGTCTTTCCAACCTTAATGATTCTGTGATTCTATGACTTTGATGGTTCACCTCCCTCTTGGCACAACCTGCAAGGCTGATCTGCCCCAAGAGAACTTCACTCCAGGAAAATCACAGCAAGGGGTTAAAAAAAATCCTCTTCAGTTGACACCTGCTGCAAAACCAGAAACAACACCCTTCATTTTTCCACATTGTCCTGACGTAATTTTTATTTTGCAGTGTTCCCCACCCCTCCTTGCTGCTACATAAGGGCAGAGCAAGGGAAAGCTGGCAGCAGCTGGCAGCCCACCACATTTTGGCAACCCCTCCCTGCCTGCCAGTGGTGGATGATCCACCTGGACACTGTCTGCAATGCCAAAAAGGAAGTAACCAGTGGCATGGATGGGTTTTAATGACAACTGGTTTGCAGCATGCACAAGACATTTAAATCCAACCCAGCTCCATCAACACAGCCAAACCTTGGCCAGGCACGTGCTGGTGGAGGTTTGGGCCCACAACAGCCCTTCAGGGCTCCCTCATCCCTCCAGCTGCTCGGGTCACCCACCTAAATGGTTCAACTGAAGCTGCTTCCCTATGGAGTCAAGCTGCAAAGGGCTGGAATTTCATCAGACTCTCCCCAAGTTGGGATCTCAGGGTCTGAACCAGCCCAGCCCAGCCCACTCCAGTTTTCCATATGCTAACACTTCCTATACCCTCTCCTCTAAAAATACACACATGCCCTCGTACGCTTTTCCCAGGGTTTAAAAATTATGCTCCCCATAAGCAAATACAGCATGACCAGATGCCTTTCGTAGTCAGCTGGTTCATTGTTTGAAAAGCTTCGCTTTAAAATCCAAAAAGATTGCTAACAGATGCATTTTTTGGCCGGAGAGGGAGAAAAACCTTGCTTAAACAAAAGTGTGTTGTGATTGGAACTAAAAAGGGAATTACCTTGAAAGACAAAAACTATAAACATTTCCTAGTGAATACCCCCAGCCATGCAAACAGCCAGTTTCTCTCAGTCAGCCCGAGAAAGTGACACCAGAGATGGTATTTCAACCTGCTGCTGCAATAACAGCAGGTATATCTGGATGCTTGGAGGCCATGAAATCCTTCTCATCCATCCCAGGTGACCCAGGAGCACGGCAAAATGCCAAGCTATTTTATTCTCCTCCCTCTGCATGCCACCTTAGCCAGCTTTTGCTCTTAGTTCTGCTACTGCAGCAAAAATATATAGAATTGATGCTTTTTAAATGATGGAAATAGGAACACAAGCCCCACGAACAAGCTGCGGGACTGAGCAGGACAAGTGGAAGAGTGAGCTGGAAAGAGAAGCTCTCTGGGGGGAGTGGGTGGAAGGCGCAGTTGGAGGGGAAAGAGACTGCCTGGCTGGGAAATAGAGGATTACTGGAGAGCCATCATTCATTTCCCTATTTATCACATTTTTCCCCATCCTCCCCTGAAAAAGCACCACTGCTGCCTTTTCCTGCTGCAAAGGGATCTTGGTTTTATAACTGATGTCTGAGGAAATTTTAGAAGCAAGTTCTGCTTGCAGGGGACAGTTTAACACTGCTGAGAGCAACGCACCCAGTGTTGGTGATGCCAACGGGTTTTCAACACAAGCTTAAAGAGCACAGCATCCCTTGGCATCCCTACAGGTCATTTTTCCTCTACCCTGGCTTTAGAGATGCTCAGCTGGATCCAAAGGGAGAGGGGCAGAGCCAGATTTTGTATTTGCATGAGCTGGTTTTCACTGCTGATACCTTCCACCTGGTTATTTATGCTGAGCTTCTGCCTGAACACCCTGTATCCGCCCAAATTTCCAGGCCCATAAAAACCATCCATCAGGCTGCTATAACAGCTTGACATGACGTACACGGGCTGGCAGGAGCCAAACCTCCTGCAGACAAGAGGTGCTGCAGACTAAGCACAAAGGGTTAATCATTAACTCCCTTTGGAGCGTGGCCTCTGGAAAAAGGCCATCCCGAGTAGAAAAAGGCCATCCCGAGTAACCCTCTTCCACCGAGGCAAACCCACAGCCAAAGAAACAGTAAATCTGGAAGCCCTCCTGCTTCCTCCCTGCGCTTCCGAGCAATATCCTCTCCTGGAGAGCAGGGCCAGCAGGGAGCGAAGTATTTTGGGATGAGGTATGAAACGAGTCATCGTCCAGAAATACCACTTCTAAAAGCAGATTTCATCCCGCTGTTAATGCATCTCCGCCTTTGCATTTCCCTGCTTTATTCCAGGCGTAGAGGGGGCTGACGACTTCAAAGAAGGTCTCTCCAATAATCTTTAAATCTCTCTCCTGACCCGAGCACTGCACGGCTGCTGGATTTAGTGCAGGCTTCAGTTCCTGCCTGGGTTGCTGCTGACAGACTCACCAGCCCTCATCACGAGATGCTTTTCATCTCTAAGCCCCCCCGAGCATCACAGGGGGATGCAGGTGGCATGGGACCACGAGGAGTTCATCCAGAGCAACCCCCGGTTCTGAGCAGGGTCAGGGCTGGGATCAGACCCAGTGTCTCCATGGATGGAGAATCAGGGAGGACAAAGCCTCCACCCTGCCAAGCCAGTACTGTGGGCTGGGATAAAAACAGATGCTAGCAGGGCAGAGAAACCAGGATACAGGGCAGCAGGCCAGGGGGGAATATTCCAGGGAAAGAAATATGCCTGGGGAATAGCTGGTTTTCCCCTATTTCCTCTCAACAGACACTGCCAAGGCCAGGTGCTGTCAGGTCCCTTTCCAGGACAACCCAGCAAAACAAAATGTCTCATTTTCTCAATGATCCTGCCTATCATGGGAATATATAAAACATGCAACATCTGGGATGCACTCTGGAGAGCTGAGTGTGGTGGATGACATTGACAGCAAAGCAGAAGCATCAGCCAAAATTGGTAGCAGAGGAAAGAGCAAAAACTGCTCAGGGGACAATTCTGGATTGTTGGTAAGTCAGGCAGCTGCCTGTGACTGATGTCCACCTTTGCCAGCCCGCTGGGTCTTACCAGGTGAAACTGGGTGTTACCAGCATCTCAAGCAACAACTTCCTGCTAAACACAGGTGGGCCAAAGGGCTTGGGAGCATCCTGGACATCCCAAATTGCCATCACTCAGACTGCAGCCAAGCTAGGGATATAGGACCACTGTCCTGCCCCCAGCTCCACTCCCCTGGTCAAAATGCAGACTCTGCTCTCAGCTAGAGAAGTCCAGCCCTCTCCTCGATGACAGGCTACCACCTAAGTGATTTGTCCCCACAGAAACACAAGAACAAGAGTAAGATTTACCACAAGATGCCAGGATAGCAACTGGTGTTCCTACTGCTCACCAGTTCTCATCACAGGGTCAGGACTGCCTAGAGCCTGCCATGCACAGAGACATGTTCTTCACCCCATGTAATTCCTGGTTTCCTCCACTGCTGGAGCCTTCATTGATATGGTCTTGCTCATTTTTAATTAAAAAGTAGGACAAATGGATTTGCCTCCACCAGCACATCTCCATCAAAGCAAGCAATGACATGTATGCTCTGGAGATCATGGAGATGGCATCACTACTAGGGAAGGAGCAGCTGAGAGCAGCCAGAGGAACGAGGACCAGAGCAGAACTGCAGCCAGAATCCAGCCTCAGATGGGTGCCCACTCTGAAGACCTCTGAGGATGCCACAGGGTGCTTCTGTGGCTACTTCCTTCGACCCCTCCCCGTGAGCAGGGAGTTTCGCAGCTCAGTTTTCAAAAAAAACACGAGTGCAAGGAGGTTCTGAAACGGGAAAGAGCCACCATCAGCTCCATCTAAACCCTCACTCAGGAGATTAGATAGAAGGTAATCTCCACTCACAATAATAATTACAGGGCTTTGCTTGATTTAAGTCTGTGTTGTCTCCCATTATCCAGACACACCAGAGCACAGCTCTGCTCATCCGCCAGGCACTGACGAGCGAGCATCCCCTGCCCATTTTCTTGTTGATCCAGAGCAGTGCCTGTAATTTGTTAACATCCCTTCTCCCCTCCGATTTAAATTGCGGGCATGGCAGGCCTGTGTCTAACAATAATACAGGGATTTCAGGGGTATTTATGAGAGGCTTAAAACTTAATCCTACATGAGCAAGGTAAGCCTGCTCTTGGCCTGAAACGCGGCTGGAAAATCTGGTGCCATCGCTACAGCGGGAGAAAAAGAGACATTAATGGCAGTGAGAGCCCTTCGAGTGAACCAGCACTGCCCAGACAGCTCCTGCAGCCAAGTTAGGGGCACAGCATCAAATCTGGGAACTGAACTACAGAATCCCAGAATGGTTTGGGTTGGCAGGGACCTTGAAGATCAATTAGTTCCAACCCCCCTGCCATTGGGACACCTTCCACCAGACCAGGTTGCTTCAAGCCCCATCCAACCTGGCCTGGAACACTCCCAGGTATGGGGCAGCCACAGCTTCTCTGGGCAACCTGTACCAGACCCTCACCACCCTCACAGTCAATAATTTCTTCCCTTTATCTACTCTAAATAAACTTCCAGGTTAAAACTTCTATCCCTTGTTCTATCCTACTGCCCTACTATAAAGTCTTTTTACAATCCCCCTTTAGGCACTGGAAGGAGCTCTAAGGTCTCCCCAGAGCCTTTTCTTCTCCAGGCTGGACAACCTAAACTCTCTCAGCCTGTCCTCATAGGATAGGTACCCCAGCCCTTGGATCATCCTCATGGCCCCCTCTGGACCTGCTCCAATTGGTCCACGCCTACAACTGGGGGCATTTCCCTTGCAGACCTCAGCATCCTTCCTTGAGGATTTTTGACACATTTCTCCCCACAGTGTCATGTCCTGCAAGATCTCTGCTTTGGCCAAGGCTGGGAGGTAATGCAGTTCCCAACAGAGATATCTGGAGATAATTCCTGCGCCAGCATACAGGAGCAAAAATGTTCAGGTTACCGAGGAAAAACAGAGTGATTTTGGCCACCTTGCAAGTGGGCAGCCTGTGGTACCAAGAGCTAAGTAGACAGATCCATGACTCTTGATCAGCACAGTCTCAGTTACACTGAGGAGCCCTGCATTGCCCCAGGGCTGACACGGCTGTACCCTAAAAGCAATCCTCGTGCCCCTAGGCCAAATCCCTCGCAGGCTGTGCTGCACAACTTCCCCAACAGCATTTTCCACTTGTGCAATCCTCTGGGAAGAGCCAGTGAGAGGACAAAAAGTCATACCCAAGCCTGTTTCATGGCAGCAAACAGGAAGCCCAGGGGAGGGGTAGGCTTTTGGGCAGGCTGTGACTGGGCTCCCAGACATCAGCAGAGAAGAGCAGGGCCATGACAAATGGTGACTGGAGCAGCACCTTGCCCCTGCAGTGCCAGCCTGAGAGCCCACAGAGCTCCATGTAGCTCTGTTTGTGCTGGCAGGGATGAGCATGGGGTGGAGGACACCAGTGCAGTGTGTGGTGACACCTCCTCCAGCCTGAATGGGCTGAGGAGGAAGGGCTCTGCATTCTGGAGACCAAAGACATTCCTTTCCCAGAGTCACCCCGAGGAACAGATACACTTCTGTGACACCCCAAATACCACTTGGCATCCCAAGAGAGGTGTCTCCCTCCCCACACATCCTCCCCACCCTGCACGAGAGGGAAGAGGCTCAGGACCCAACGAGTCTCTTACTTTTTTCTTGCTGCAGTAGATCTGCCACTTCTTCTCCGCCGGCAGCGCAAACATGGCCTCTCTGTGCTTGTCCGTGAGGTCAAGTTCATCCTGGAAAGGGGGGAAAAAACCCCACAAAACATGCAACATGAGCACACAAAGGGGTCATGGAACAGATACAACCCCCCAGATAAGCAGTGTAAATCAATTTGGGTCCACACCATAGTGCAACAGTGATCCCATAGGATCGCCCTGTGACTTCCGATATATCAGGGAATTGATGCTAATTCCCATCCTGCTGTTGCTGACCTTCCCCTGACTATGGGCTGTTGGGAGGATGGGGCTGCAAATTCCCTTCCCTTGTTCCTCCCAGGCAGCACCTTCATTGCTTTTAAAGGCTGCAAGTGTTTTGGAAAGGACATTCACGAAGCCATCACAGCTGCCCACAAGACTGCCTCACACAGAGGACTGAGACTCCAGGTGACTGACCCCATCTAAGACACGTACAGCAAAGAAAAATTCAAACAAGACCTTTCTATTTTAACATCACTGCTTCACTGAGCACCTCACCCCGAGTGGTCCAGCCCATTTCCATCACTCATATCATCAAAAACTGCAGGTGTTTTGGCTTTTGCTTTGTTTTCCCATAACTAAAAATAGAAAGCTTTTTTCCTAATACCTACAGTTCATAAAGAGGTACATCCTCTCCATCAAAACTGGATCACGTACTGCCTGGCAGAGATAAAGCTGTTTACTGACTGAAGCCTTTATTGGTTTATCTAATGTTGTTTTAAAGGACACATCCATTTGCAACTCGGAGGCTTGGTTAGCAGCGTGCCCTCCGCTGGGATGCCCGAGTATTATCAAAGCCTCATCGCTTCCTGGTGCTAGATGTAGGTCAAAGCTTTTATCAGGGAACTAAATAAAACATTCAGGAAGGGCTGAGAGGCTCGTTGCTAAAGCCAACATTGATCTTTCAGCCATGGATGTCTCTTAAAATCACCACCATTGATGACAAACCTCATGCTGGAGTGGTTTTGGGGCTGCAGTGAGACGCTGGAGATGCTGCAGATGCTGCAGAAGGACTGAGGAGAGCCCTGCCATGGCCTCCAGCCAACTCATCCCACCCAGACAGCAGATTTAAGTAAAGGGATCCCCATTAAAAATTACACCCTTCATGCCAGCAACTAAAAAGAGACCTGTTAAAGTTTCCATGCCTGAACAGTAACACTTATCAACTAAAGCTGGTAGCTCCTGTACCCCCATCAGAGTCCCATTTGGGGAAGGCTGAGCAAGACACCTCTGGGAGAAGATGGGACCCTGCATCAGCAAGTCTGCAGGCCACCAAGAAATTCAGCTGATCTAATCGAAGCTCATATGGCACCCAGTAGCCAGGGAAGGGAACCTTCAGCTACCTTGTAACCCAAACCCAGGGCCCTCCAGCACAACACCCAGTGAGGGAGAGCTGCAACACCTCGGAAAGGCTTATATATCCACTGCAGGTATTGATTGCACTTCTTGATGAAATTACTCCTCAAAAGGAAGGGTGTTGTGGAGCTTTTTCCATTGTATATGCATGGAGAAGCTCTGCCTTTTCCTTGACATTTTCCTCCTCATACTGACTGACTCTTCAAAACCACTGCGCTGCACAGAGCTGATGCTGGTGGAGCTCTGGAAGCAGACTTGGAAGACAACCTTAGAACAGAACTAAACATGTGACTGAGAAAAAAAACAAGGACTGGGAAAGCCTGAGCCCAATGCGAGATATACCTCATTCTCCTGGACCCAGGGAGGAGAACCTGTGCTAGGGACTCCTCCAAGGAGTGCCATTTCCAAATCTCTCCATGTTGTTACAATCTGGGAGGTCAGAGATTCATATCAAGCAACCAACCTCCGCCCCAGCCTTGGGCAAGTTTGAGTGAGTGCAGAAAACTGCTTCCATTGTGACCCCACTTTCTGGCCACGTGAATCTGATAATCAGGCATGAAAGCACCAGGCACACACATCTGTATGTGGCCCCTTAGGAAAATATTTTTTGAAACTTTCAAAATACCCATACCCTAAAAAGACAACTTGAGCAAACGCAAAGATTTATCAACGAAGGGAAAAAAAACCCACCAAACTGAGCTGAAGCCTAAGCGGGAGCAAGAAGGGACAAAGCAGAAGAACATATTAGGTATTGGTACATGACAACGTGCAAACACATCCAAAAAAGGTGCAGAAACGCTTCTGAGTCTCACACAGTACATTTCATTGTGCCCCAGCTCTAACATGTTCAGTCACCGCAGCCCCGCATCACTCAACGACACCTACCTAATGATATCTTGCAGGATGCTTGGGAGAGGTGTTTAAATAAATACTGTGTGGCACCCAGTGAACACAAAAATCCTCACAATCAAACAGTGACTAACGACTGTTATCCTGAGCCGTAACAGTGACTCAACCGTGAAGAGTCAGGTCTTTGCTGGTTTTACGGGCATGGGGATTCCTGCAGACACCTCCAGCCCTTTGCTTATGCTCACTGATATGTATCTCAGTGCTCCTTCGCCCCAAGCAGGCTGCTCAGAAACTGCTCTTCAAACTCCAAGGAAGGAGAGGACAGGAACATCAGCAGTTTTCCAGGGGCTCACAACCCACCATACAAATGCAGCTCCAATAAAGGCTTTAAAAACTGCACAGTGGAATTGTTGCATAGCAGAGAAGCTGTGCAGAACCTCAAAGCCATACCTGCCTTCAATTAATAATCACAAGCTCGATAATTAGGTGATTTTAACTGGCAATTCATTTTATGGGCCATTTGCAGTCCAAGGACTCCTGCTACAGTGTGCAATGTTGGCTGCTGAAGAGTGAGAAGATAAACAGTGGGTCAGTGTCCATCACCCTCACAGCCTTTACTTCAGCCTCCCCTTTCACAGCTCTGCCCCTTCCACCTGGCTGCCTCCCATGTCAGAATCTGCCAACTTCACTATTTTTAGTATTTTTTTGGAATCGGGTCAAAGGCACGTAAAATAACAGCCTCATTTTGCTACCAAAAGGAAGTCTCTGCCCAGAGTGTTTTTACTGGAAGGAGATACACTACTCTTAAATATTCATCCCATACAGTTAAACTATTCACCTTTACATCAGGAAATATGTTTCCACATTAAATCTTCATTTGAATACGGTTTTCAAAAAATCTCATAGGGGAGCTTTGAGTCTCTCTGTGTAGTTTCTATTTCTAGGAGGTACAACAGTTCTGTACAGTTTGCTTTGCTGATGGCCCTCTGTTCTAGCCAAGAAAACCTCCCCCTCTCTCTGAGTACAGAACGAGCTCCACTGAAGGTGATCCCACACTGTCCTCCTAAAGCTACCTTAGAAATGTGCACACTGTGAGCACAATCCCATGGGCCAAACAAGTTCTTATCAAGTGGTCTATACCTTTCCCTTGGAGGACACACAGTGGCACTCAGGGGCAGATATTGCAATGGTCTGTACCTCCCTGAGCTGGCAAATGGGAGTCTGGGGTCATCAGGAGTCCCCTGGTCCAAGCACCTGATCAAGCAAGGCCACCAGAGCCGTTGCCCAGGACAATGTATAGATGGCTTTTGAGTATCTCCAAGGAGGGAGACGCCACAACCTCTCTGGTTTGCAGCCACTGCAGTCTCCCACCACCTCCTGGCAATGCCAGATTGAGCCAAAAAGTGAGGCACAGCCACCAGAAGAAGTGTTTGGCCCTCCCAGCAGGAAAAGCATCAAGTCCAGCCTCAGACTCACAGCATGGTCCTCAGTGCGAGCTTCTGTCCCTGCCACTTCATTCACACCACGGTGGATGCTTTAATGTGCGTCTCCCATGGGCTGACTTTAATGAGGGCAACAGCAGGAAGGCAGCAGGATGCTGCAAATCTCTTGACTTCAGAAACGACCCCCTAGGACTTCAGAAACAACCTCCAAGATGGGCTCTTGGAGTTGGGTGAACCCGAGTGCTGCCCAGCCATGTATACAACACCCTAGAAAGACCATCGTGGGGTTTTCCCCTACATCCCACAGGTCCTTCAGGCCACCAAACATTCTGAAAGAAGCAGCTGGAGAACAGAGATTAAATACGGGACAACAGAGATTAAATACGTGCATCTGCAACCCCAAAATATCCTTAGAGGTTGTAGGAAAAAAAGATGAAAAACCTTTAAATCTAATGGATTTTTCTGGCTGACAAATTGTGTAACTGTAGAACATGGAGGAGATGAGGGGGGGGTCATCCACTGCCATAATTGGACTCATGATTAATTAAAATTTGCTGTCTTGTTCTGGGTTTATATATACATACATATATATGTATATAGAATCACAGAAAGGCTTGTGTTGAAAGGGATCTTAAAGATCAGGCAGTTTCAACCCACCCACTAGACCAGGTTGCTCCAAGCCCATCCATCGTGGCTTTGAACACTCCCAGGAATGGGTCATCCACAAATTCTCTCTCTCTGGGTTTACATATACATACATATGTGCATATATACACACACATGTACGGAAAGACATCACTGGATCAACAAATGATCAACATAACAAAGAGCAAGTGAATTTACCTCTGATGGATGGATGCAGAGAGTTTAGAAACTTCTGTAAGACTACAGCACGTAAAGGCCAGATCTTCTGCATCCTCAATTAAAGCCTGAGAGCTCCGAGATTGTTTTAAAAAGGAAAAAAATGGCAAGAAAAAAAAACAAGTGGGAACTTTTTGGCAACATTTGGCATTAGCTGGTCTAGCATGGGAATTAAAAAGTCAATAAATAATGGCCTTCTGAAGCCTGCATCGGTTTCCTTTCTCAGGGGTCATATCACTTTTTCACTCTCTTCCAGGCATTCTTCTCCAAGTTCATCAATTTGATTTATCCCAGAACGCTGTGGTGTCAAGGGAAATGGCAATCAGCATTTTCTCCCCCGTTCCACATCTAATCTTCTTCCGCCGCGGGACGGCACTGCCCGCACGGCCGGTGGAGCAGCTGCCTTCCTGCCCCTGCCAGCCCTGCAACTGGCACACAGCAAACCTCAGAAGCTTGTTCTGTTATTTTTAAGCTGTTTTCTTGAAAAGTAAGACATATTAATCAGGGGCTGTTACAGTGCGAACAAGCAGCCGCCTTCACACGCATCCTGTGCCGCAGGAGGAGCTCCTCTAGCTGCAGCTTTATTTAGGCAATTAGAATTCTCAGTGTATGCAGATTTAGATCAGGTTTTTTTAAAAAAAGTCTTTTATTTTTAGTATAAGTAATAAAAAACGCCTCCTCCCTAGCACTGGAGCTTAGAAACAACCCCTCAGACAAACCAACCCCTGCTAATATTATCACTGTGTATTTTTAATTCACCCACGAGAACCTGCAGCTGCAATTACAGAACATGAACAAAAATCAACTATTCATATTTCTTAATGAATAAGCATAACAGATAGAAGATTATTATTCATTTTGCCTTTATCATGTAATGAATTTCCTGAATAAAGGAAATTGCTTACAGCAAGGGAATGAGTAGAAGCAACAAGGAATAATGTGGAAGCACTTCAAAGTGCTTATGCCTACTCAACCTCTTCCCACATTCAATTTTTAGTCTCAGATTGGAGAAGACCATAATCCACCCTGCTCAGTTATTGACCTGAAAGCATTGGACAGACATAAATAAAAAATGTATTCCCTTCTTCTCCTGCAGAAAGATTATGGCCATCAATAGCTGATTTAGCTCTTCAATAAACTCCAGCTGCAGCTGGTTCATGCTCCCATCAGTTCAAACACCTAACTGAGGCAGACAGCATGTAATTCTTTAATATTATTTAATTCAATTAATTATTTTAATAGGCTAAAGGTTTTAAAGGTGTTTATATTTTAATACTAGTGTATTCTAAGAGAAGTATCTACTTAGGTTTCTCATTCTTTTTTGTTTTGATATATATCTATAACGTTATATATACTTTTTTTTTCACTTTATTTATTGAGCTTGGCCTCCTGTGACCTTTTCACTGACCTCATCTGGAAAACCTTTCTCCCATTTTAATTAACCCAGGATACTTTTCCAGCCTGAGTTATTGATCTACGCAGTTTTGCCCTGAAGAGCACTCTCAGACCTAGAAGCCCTGCAGGTGCATCACCAGTGCACTTTTTCCAAACAGTCGTACATAAACCCTGAAAACAACAACAAAAAAAAGTGTATCAGCCCTGTGATAGCTAAAATGGATTAAATCAAATCAACCAGAGCCGGGGACGACTGTCCTTTGGTGGATGCATCTCCTATCAATAAAGCACAGAGCTGGCAAACAAATAATATTTCAAATGTGAGTTTTTCACCTATTTAGAGAACCAAGGCAGTAGCTCCCTTTTCAGTCAGATTTTAGATACTGCCTCTGCTGTTGGCACCTCTGAGAGCTACTGAAGCCGGCAGTGAAGTCAACAGGTCAAGTGTGCCTTCGGATGTGCCTGACAGGGATATCTCATGTAAGGAAGCTGTGTATGGTTGGTCTGGGGCTAAACCATGCCAAGGTTTCCCCAGATAATGCCCTGGGAAGGGCTTCAGAAGGGTGCTGGATGGGAATTAGAGGCTGCAAAGCCCCAACCAACTTGACCCTGAAAGTTTCCCACGATGTACCACTGTGAGCGTGGGACCCAAAGGACGCGGCCACGGGAAGCAGAAGGCAGCTACAGCCTGATGCTGATGAGCAGTGGAAGATGGAAATGGACTCCTTGCACACACATGGCCTGGGTGGGACACAAGCGATCCTTCTTCCCCCACAGTCCTGGCTTTAGTCACACCTGGCGTCCTAAAGACATTTTAAAGACATTACTCAGGTGCAAAACAGAGTCCCCCTGAGAGGAGCTGACTTCTGACAGAGGAGGGATGAGACTTGGAGCAACCCGGTCTAGCGGAAGGTGTCCCTGCCCATGGCAGGGGTGTTGGAATGAGATCATCTTTTAAGGTCCCTTCCAACCCAAATCATTCTGTGATTTCTATGATTTCAAGGTCTGACATCCAGCAGGATGCCTAGTGCAAAGCAGGCGTCAGACTGGCTTAGAGATGTTGAATGTTGCAGGGGAAGGGAAGCTGATCGCTGTAAACAACAGTGTGGACTTGAACACTGGAGCTGATGGGAATTAGGTCCACTGGGGGCCTCAGCAGGATCCTGCCTGCAGGGCTGTGGAAAGTCTCGGCTGCCAAAGCTGACCTCGGTGATGTTCCCACGCTGAGGAACACCCAGACTCTGCCAGCAACAGATACTACAGTGGTAGGAACAGCTTCCATTTGTACCTGCAAATGGATACAAGGCAGGCACAGACTATTCCCAGCAGGAACACTTCCAGCTGAGGTTGATGATAAATCACAACTCACGTGCTGCTCAATCCTGCTCATAATCCTCCAACAACACCACCCAACCATTGAGCAGTCAGAAAGAAGACTGCTGCTGGAGCAAATTCCCCATCCAAAGGGCCTGAGACTCCATGGTGACCTGTGCCAGAAACACTGAGCAAGTGCCAGCCAAAAAATCTTAATGCCCCAATTAAGGTCACCAGTGAGTTACCAAACGAGCTGTCCAGGCACCTCCCAGGGATGTGGCCTCCTCTTTTACGAAGTGCAAAGTGGAAAGCATTTAGCAGGTAGACCATATAATTTTTCCACTTCAGTTGTACTTCTCCTGGAAACAAAGGGGTTCCTTATGTTTTCTCTGCCTTCAGCTGGGGTTGACATTGTGCTGTAACACGGCTCCTTTGTAAAGTTACGAGTTGGGAACAACATGGTTTTTGGGCAAACCCCCACACCAGTTTGCTGCTGTAACAGATACTGCAATTACAGGAGTGTTTCAGCTGAAATACAGCGTTCCTCGGTGGATTGCTTCATTCAGGGCCGGGGAATCCGTGTAGGCAGAAACCCCTTATTTTCTCACCAAGTAGGTGTGCAACTTCTCTATCAAACGCTTACCCATCAAAACATACATTCAAGAGATTATCTCTGAGGGTGTTAACTCCACGAGGTGATGAAAACCAGCGCCGCGAGCAGCGGGCTGGGACAGGAGCGTGGCAGGTCCAGGCTGTTCACATCCAAAGAGCAGAACCTGGGCAGCCCAGTGGAGAGTGAATTTAAAAGCAGGCATTACTCAATCATTTAGTTTTCCTCCTTAAAAGTGATTCATAAGCCAAGGGAGCTTGGTCTTGGGTGACAGCAGTGGGATGGGATCAGGAACCTCACACTGAGTGTCTGGCCCTGGACAGACTCTGCAGAAAGGGGTAGTTTGCCCAGGACTCAAGGTCAAATTGTAATTTTTTTTTCTGGGTACCAACCACATGCTTTTCTTTGCAGATATAGGGGAAATGGCTTTGGTCACCATTAAATGGCTCTCAAAATCCTCAAGTCCTTAATGCTGCAAGGACCAGGGAGCAAAATAGACAGCTGACCTGCAAGCATGAAATGCAAAGCTTGGCTTTGCAGCTGATCCCTCAGCTGCTACTTAAAAGCCGTGTTGTTTTGCAAGGCCCAAAACCTCATACTTTCTCCTTATTGGATTAGATACCGGGGAAAAAGCACATTACTGAAGTTCCTAAGTACAACTGGGTATCACTAGCAATGAGCTCCCAACCTGGTGCTGTTACTGACACATAGCACTCACACTGACTGCACCACCAATTTCTCCTCACTCTGGGACTGTTCTCTGCTCCCTGTTCAAGCAGCATATAAAATAGCAATCATCCTGGCACGGTGAGAGGAAGGGATGGCATGGCTCCACGGGACAGTTACACATGGAGCATTCTACCCAAGCACTGGTGAGCCACAGACCTGTTGCCCATCATAAAGCTTTCCAAAGGCAACAGAATTAATGTCTCTGACGGGGATGCTATCTCCTAACTATCTCCCCACTCACAGCATCCAGAGAATGGAGAGGATGAAATGCATCAGTTGCCCCAAGTATAGCAAAAACAAATGCTGTAATAAATCTTATAAGCTGCCAGAGACCTTTTTATTGTTCCTCAGGCTCCCAAGTTTCCACTACTTCATAAAGCAGCAGGGAGGGATACAGCAGCCTTCCACATCGCGGGAGGGGAAGGCACAAAGCCCAGCACTTTGGAGACCATGTGTGAGTAAGGGGCAATGGTCTGCTCCCATCCTGAGCCTGGGGGGCTGAAGACACTGCACAGCCAATTAACTCCTGAAGCCACCTCCCCAGGTCTCTGAAAACTTGTCAGCTGCTGGAGTCTGCGTGGAGGGACACAGGGAAGGTTACCTGCTCTGGTTGCATAGGTTAAAAATGGGCTGCTGCATATCACAGGGAGGATACAGGGCTAGGGCTAAATGGAGACTGCTCTAATTTCTTCTGTGTCACCAAGTCAGAGCTGAAAAGTCTAAGAAGCCCCATTGGGAGCAGTAAATGTAATTTCCTCAAAGCCTGGAGAGGACAAGCACTGAGGAGTGTCTGGGGCAGCATCTCCTCTAAGTCTGCAGGGATTCAGGTTGGGAGCAAGGTGTGGGACCAGGGAGAGGCAGCACCTTGTGCTCCAGGGGCAAGCAAAGCCACAGCAGGGTCAGCAGCTCCTCTGAGCATTCAAGCTATCTGAGGAGTCACCAGAGCATCTCTCCCATACCGCTGGGATGGAGATGCTGCTGTGACCCAACCGTACTGTGAAGACAGTGAGGGGCTCCTGTACCCTCTCCAAATCAAGCCATTCCACCCCCCTGCCCAGTGCACGTCCCACAGGGCCGATGCACAGCACCACACACAGAGCGTTTCATTACAAACCTCAGGGTGACAAGGAGTGTTAAGCAGATATAAAGGACATCAGTCATTTACCCATCTGGTGGAAAGTCTAGTTGCTGGCGGAAAATAGAGAGGATTGTTACAGCAAGATCTACCATATGGCACCATTATGTGGAGCTTTGCAAGTGCTTTCTCTGAGCGTGCAAGCAAGATTTCAGCCTTTGAAGAAATGCTGTATTGTTAGCCTGGATACGCAGGAGCCTCTTGAAAGAAGCTGTGGCAGATGGCACAGCTTTGTTCCCTTGGTTCGCAGGGAGTTCGTGTAACCCCAGATTTCCTCATCACCAGGGCTGAGCAGCCCCACAGCACAGCGATCCTCCTGATGTGTCCTACAGGAGGACTGATGGCTCCTGAAACTCCTTAAATCCAATGGATGTGCCTGGCAGGTACCTCACCCCTGCACAAGGAAGCAAACACCGACGACCCGAGCCGGCAGGACACACCGGTGTCGATGCAAGGAAAGCTGCACAAAATCATAAAGCCCTGTCCCAGCCAAAGGAGCTGCAAATCAGTAAATCTCGTTGAAATACCCCGCTTTTGTTTGTGCCTCTCTGCCAGCACCTGCTCCTCCCTGGGTGGCTGAGCCTGGCCGGAGCCCCGGCAGGACAGCGGACAAAGAAAAGCCTTTCAGACAGGGCCGGTGCCCGCTTGAGCGACATCCCAACAATACTCCAACAAAAACCATTCAGCCCAGGCGAGGGGAAAGGAAGGGAAAGGGAAAAGGGTCCTCCGGGAGGAAGCGGTGATCAGTCATTGACCACAGCAACAACATCTGCATCTGACCTGAGCCAGGGAAAAGCCCCAAACTGCTGCATATGGACGGCTGGGACAGGGAGCATCATCCCTGCAGCCTGGGATGAATAGCAGGCATTTCTTACAGGCTAATTGCTACATTTTGTACCTAGGCAAAAAAAAAAAAAAAATCCCCGTTTGTTTCCCTGTTGTTCCTCCTGAAAAACCCTTCCACAGTCACAGAATAACCCCCTCAACTATTTAACAATTCTATTTACCTATTCTAATTAAAATCCAAAGTGTCCATCTAACATAAAGCAGGCCAAAAAACAGACATCGGGAGAGCAGCCCAAGCCTTTAGCTGACCTTGGGAGTCACAGCTGCTCCATGTTCCTCTCCAGCTCAGGCCCTCATCCTGTGCCGCTGGCACGGGACAATCAATGATTTCTCATGCTACGGATGTTTCCTGCCTCAGACAAACAGGCACATTTAAAAACACACGAAGCCCGGAGAATATTTTGCAGGATGGCTCTAAAAATAAAGAGATTTTGCCCTCTGATTTAAGCAGCAGGCTGGGATTTGCAAAGCAAGGATCCTGCTTGGTTGTTGATGTCTATGGAAAGACTGTCCATCCAGGTGACCAAACCCTCTGCTGCAATGTCCCCAAAGATACTCTCCATCCCAGGCCTGATAGCCTCCATCCCTGCCACTCTGAGTCCCTAAAGGGAACAAATGGGGCAGAAAAGTCACTATTATGCTGCAAGAGAAGAGCTGGCCAAGGACCAACTCCAACTGGCAAAGCCTCCGGATTCCCTCCGACCCTTTTGACTTCCCTCAACCCAATTGACTGAGACAACCAAGGACTTTGGAGGGAGCCTTAGTCCCACAGAGCAGGCACAAGCCATCCCACCCTGGATGGCCAAGCATGACAGGCCGGGTGGCACCGAGTTCCCGCAGGCGTAAAGATCAGCCCAGCACCTCTGAGTGCTTTCTCTGTCTCTCTTCCAAATGTTACACAGTGGGTTTATACAGGAACAGTGGGATGCCTTCCAAACCATTTAACTAATGCTGAAATTTAATACCCGACACCAACAGGTTACTGAGAGCAAGAAGGAGCTGTTGTAAGGAGGGGGGATTTGCAGCTTTCCTCCCCTGAATGGGAATCTGCCCTTCTGTGCCCATGGGGCAGAGTTTGGCTTCACCCTCCTTCCCACCTGGTGCTGGCTTGGGTCAAACTCTGCCTGTGTTGGGGGAGCCAGGGGTTGCAGCTGCTTGCACAGCAGCACGGTGGGCACCCGTTGTCCCCCTCCCTATATGATCTCAGTCCCCAGGGAGCCAGCATGGGTCCTGCTGCCAGCATGCCCTGGAGCAGCAGCTGCCTCCAAGCCTTTTTCTCACCCTTGGCTGGGGGGAAAAAAGTAAAAATCTCAGCAGCACAGAGCAAGGGCTGGAGAGCAGAGGGGCCACACCAGGGCATGCCCCAGGCTGGACTGGTTCCTGCTGGGACTGCTGGGCTCCTGCCTCGCTGTACTCACAGTGGTTCCCTGCGGCACTGCCACTGAACGAAGCATCTGGATGAATTTAGGGGAGACACTTTGACAATCCTGGGCTGAGATGAGGGTGCCACAGGCTTGGTGGAGCTCCAGCACATGAGCCTCCTGCACAGATGCCTGCTTCAGCCTGGCTGGTGACACCGAGCCGCAGCGCAACAGGCCTTTGGCTGGGGCATGAGGAGAGTGATCCATGGGAAAGAATTTCCCCAGGAAAACCTGATTTGGACAAGTTACCACTAGACAATAACGTGAGACAGAAGCAGTCACTTCACCTGAACAAACCCAACCTGACCAGTGGCAGTTTGCAGGACTGCTGCAAGAAGAGTCCTCCTTCATCCCCCACTGTGCTGTGCTGGTGTTCTGGTCTGCCAGACATCTCATCCTGCCCATGGAGAAGGATGTCTGGGCAAAACGAGCCTTTATAATACAACCTGGAGCTCTCCTCTACCAAGAGGCCTGGCTCACCAGAACCATGCTGCCTGGCATCTAATGGGATGTGCTATACCACCAGGTGTGACCAACCAGCTTCACGACTCCCAGCTCCCTCTATGCATCCAAGCACTGTAGGGAAACCCCATTTTCCTGCTGAACCAACTCAAAGTAGAACACTATCCATCATATCACACCAAAATGTTTTAAATTAGAGAAAACTAAAGTTTTTTTGGCTTTCGATTTTTTTCTTAATCTATGTTTTTCCAAGTTTTGGAACTGAGGGATAAAGAAACAATATCGTGACTTTACAAATCTCAATTTAGCCCACACCTGAGGATTTCTGTGAGGCTGAGTGCTCAGCAAGTAAAGTCTCTTTGCACCTAAAGGGGATAACCTGCTTTACCAGCTTGGGACTCCCCTCATCAGAGCTTCAACCCCTGCTCTAAGAAATTAAGGCTTTCTAACGAGAAAGAGAAACCACCCCAAACTGGCAGGACTTCAGGGAGGAGCAGAGCTCAGCGCTCAGCACAACACCACTTGCAACAGCATCGCCTGACGCTCCCTTCATGGCCAAGTTTGCCCAAAAACTCTAAACCAAGGCTGGGGAGGCTGCAAAGAGCGAGCAAAAACTAAAACTAAAAAGTATCCTACTTACCACCAGTTCGGTGAACATGGCATCCAGCTCCTCCACCGGCGGCATGGGCAGCGAGGGCTCCATGGTCTGCAGGGCGAAGCTGCTGTCATTGCGCAGCCGGTACGTGATCTCGGGGTGGTCGCTGCTGCGGAAGCAGCAGAAGATGAAGGAGATCCCCCGACCGCTCCTCTTCCTCGGGGCCATGGCCAAGATCCTCTGCGTCCCTCCCTCCCGGGCACTAGATCCTGCAGGGAAGAGAAGAGAGGAGGCTCGAGCAGCCGCCCCGCAGCGCTGCGCTCCCGTCCCGCGGAGGGGAGGAGGAATCGAGCCACCCACGCGCTCAGCACGGAGGGGAAGAGCGGAGACGGTTTTCGTGCCAAATATTTCTGCTCAGATTTGACGTTTACAGTCCTGGCAACCTTGACGACCACGCGAATTAAAAAGATGCATTTGCTTTGCCTTGTGCCAGAGCTGGCAGCGGCAGGGGGGTCACGCCACCGCTCCCGTGGGATGAGGAATCCTGGGCTGAACCACTGCTGCCAATCTCAGCAAGTCTGCGCCAACCTCCCCGTGCCACGGCAGCCAGGCCAGTCCCTGTCCCATACCCTACCTCATACTCCCTCATTCCACGGGTATGGCACATTTCGGAGGCTGCTGCCAGGAACAGCTGGATGTGCTTGGGGCCACCAGGTTCCCACCACGGGTGACTCAGTCCTTGAAGACCTCATGTGGCACATGATGCCCCGAGCCAGAGACAGCAGCAGAGCTGAGAAAATATCCTGCACGCAGGATATTAAACGTGCCCCTAAACATCCACCAGCAACCACCGGTAGGGCGGCTCTTCTTCATGGAAAGTTTTACTTGGCCTTAATTAGATAAACCCTACTTGAAATTCCAGTAAATATTTACAAGACGCGACTTCAGCTGATAAAAATCACACGGTGCCGGTAGCTCAGATTTTCCTATGCAGTGCTGACGTCGGGCACCGCTCGCGCCGGCGCTCAGCTTGGGTTTTGCTGATTTCTGAAACCCAGGTTGGGAGCAAAGCTCAGGGCAGGAGTCACGTGTCTTGACTGATTGATAACAGCGAGGACCAGGCAAATACTGCCCCAAAATTGAGACTCAAGAGGAGGGCCACCTACGAGGAATGAGGATGGAGGAGAAACACTCTAACGCAACAAATCAACCAGCAAAAAAGGGAATTTTTGAAAAGCCTAAACATTTGTCTTACAAAGCTACACACCCACATATTTTATCCCTGCGAAACAAGATGCTGAGATGTTAAGAGACGGGACAAACAGCCAAGATTAACGCAGAAGGTTGAAATATGGATGAGTCAGATTTATTAACAAAGCTATGAAGAGACTCGGGGAAAAAAAGGTCAGCATTTGGAGAGGAGTGTCTGATCTCCCTGGAGCTAACCATTCCCTCCAACTACGGATTTATACACTCCAGTAAACAGTTGCTGTGCCCTGTGGAGAGCCAGGGCCGGGGACAGACTAGGGGTCAGACGTTGCACCACCATAGCATGGCAAACACAGCCCTCTCAAAATAGGGACCTTGCAGAAAATTTAGGCTCTACCCACAGTACTTTAACAGAGGATACAACCCTTGAAATTATCTCCATGGCATGTTTTTAGCACATGGTGTAATCATCTGCTGAGCCACGAATGATGGGAAACAGCTACTGGACCTTCACGCAGGATAATCCCAGGCTGTGCAACTGCTCTGTGCCCAGTCCAGTGGGTCCCCCTTCCTGAAGGGCCCCAAATCTCATTTCACATTTTTGCATCTCAGATGTAGAAATACGCAGCCACTGGAGGAATTTCAGCTGCCATGAAAGCTCTCTCATCACGGCTCCCCGGCAGCCAACACCGCAGCAAATCCATTAGCAGCCTGCTGGCATCCCTTCGGTGTCAGGAGGGTTCTGGGACCTGCTGGGGAGTTTCTTTCCTAAAGAAGGGAGGGAAATGAAAAGCCAAAGGCACACAGACCTCTGGGGAGTTTCTTTCCTAAAGAAGAGAGGGAAACGAAAAGCCAAAGGCACACAGACCTCTTTCGCTCCAACGTGGAGGAAAACACTGAAGGTTTGGGTTTTAAAAGCCACAGGGGGCAGGGCACAAAGGAGGATGCTGGCGGCTGCCCAGCGTTTTGTGCCTGGCACAGGTGCTCTGTCCCAACTCACGTGTCCTCAGCTGTGCAAAGTTTGGTTACCTGGTGATTGCAAGTCCACGGGTACAGCCACACTCTTCCCAAAGCAGGGCCTGATCCTGCTCCTGCAGCTGGTCTGGAGCAAACAGACCCATTTCTCCTCTTCCAGGGAGCATTTTTCATCCCCTTTTCAACACCACGTCAGCCTCGTCCTTGAAACCTGCTGCTACGATACAAGCTCTGACTTGGGCTTACAGAAATGTATGGAAAGCTTTTATGAGAACAACACCTGCTCTTCAGAGATACACGCTCCTGACAATGTTGTACGAGGAGTTTGAATGACAGACCAAAAGGCAAGGTTTTATTTTGGGTTTTAAAGCAGACAGTCATGTAGCAATGAAGACAAGGTATTTTTGAGCTGCTTCCAGTTCTGGAGCTATTGAGGTTCCTCATTTTCATCTATAAACAATTTAAAAAACCAAATCACCCTATAATGTAGGCTGAGTGGGCTGTAGATTATTAGCAACCAAGGCTAAAAAAAGGTTAGAGAGGGAATATGTTAGCTACCAGGCAAATAGCATTAAACCTTCAAAAGTCTGATGAATATTCATTGACATGATGGATCAAAATCAAAACACAGCACACTGGCAGGTCGTTGGGAGCTGCAAGACAGCGCAGATTGCATCGTCAGAACAAAGTCCAGCTACACAGCCTCCTCCTTCCCTGCAAATCCTACAGAAATTGGTTATTCAAGGAGAAAAAGCAGCAGCCCCTGGCAATCTGGAGGCTTGCATTAAGGAGAACAGAAGGGACAAGTTCTACACAGCATCATATGTTAAGTGTCCTGCCCTCACCTCCTGCTTGTACCTTTGACCGCTAATTAGATCAATAAATTTAAGTCAGATTGTGATCTAATGGTGCCTTCTGGCCTCTTCTATTGAACGGGCCAGAATAAATTAAGTTTAATTGCCCCTGTATGTACAGAGCCAGGGAAGATACGATGGGAAGAGTCATTGAGGGAACTTGTAGCCAAGTCCCAAATCCCAAGGCAGGAGTGGTGGGGCTGAATCACTCCCAAACAACTTTGCTTTCACAGAAGCAAGGGTGGAAACGTGTGTGATGGGCTCAGCCTGGAAACTCAGGGAGAAGAGGATGAGGAGCCCACGTATACAACCAGAGTGGACTGAGGTCTCCATGCAAGACAGAGGTTATGGGCTCAGTGATGCACAGAGATACAAGTTTAGCTTTCCCTAGCCCTAAAAAAAAAAAAAAAAAAAGGCATCAAGCCTACATTGCCCTGAGCAGTGTTTAAATGAAATCAGTCATTAAAAGAAAATTGGACCCCGGTGTCGCTTCCGCCTTTGCTTCAAGGAAAGGAGAGCAGCAATTACCACTTGCATATTCAACAGCCTCCTCAGCAAGCTAAATTAAACTGCGTGGAGCAACGTGCTGCCAAAGCCTGTCTGTGACCGATGCCCCAACAAGCTGGTTTGAAGCCAGCACTGGTATTGCAGCATTGCGGTCTGCAGCCTAAAAATACCCAACAAGGGTACAAACACATGCAAAGGAGAGCGCACGCTCCCCTTCACACCCGCCTCCTCCAAACCCACCCAGGAGCCAGGAGCTAAATCCTCAAATATGAATATTAGCGTGTTGTTTTTCTGGCTCCCCTCCCATCCCCTCCCAAAATGAGGATGCAAGGTCCTGAGCGAGCTCTCTCTCAACAGGGAGCTTTATTCCAGTGCACTGCACTTGTTTTTGTGCAAGTACAACAGCAGTCACTGACCATCTCTGCAGAGTCCCAGCTGATTTTGGCATCTTGGGCCATGTCAAGCTTTGTCTCCCTCCACCCCATAGAGGTTTGGCACAGCCTGGGATGCTCCTGACTGATGGAAATATCCCAACTCTCTTCCATCTTTGCAAAGTGGTCCCCTTGGCTGGTGATGGTTGGGAGGTGATTTGCCTCAGCAAGCACTTCTGGAAGACACTGTCACCCCCAACAAGTGCCAGTGCCAGGTCTCCTGGACCCTTTTTTACAGCATGCAGAAGGCAGCAATTTGGCATCCCATACATTGTAGCCCGTGCTTGTCACATCTCACCACTGAGCAACGCTGCATCCTTCATCTGTGGTTCTCCCCATGAATATAACACCTGGCCCAGGGCACGTCAAACCCACTAAATAAGTTTTTTTAATAAAACAATTCTAGGTGATTTTCCTCCCACTGTTAGTCATGTCCAGACCTCCACTGCAATAACAACTGGATGCTCCCACAGCATTTTTCAGAACGGCTGTGCATTTGTGGCATCCCCTGAGAACCATCAAAGCCTTTCCCAGGCACATTTTGGTTTTTCACCTTATAGACCACAGACAGCCAGCACCCTCCTTGGCTCTGCTCAGTAACCTGACCTCTTCTTGGATTTGGTCCTGACTGTGAGCCCTCAGAAGTGTGTGCATGGTGCTCTGCCCATCTGATGAGGCAGCAGCATTTGGGCTCATCCCTCTCAAGAGTAAGAAGTGCTGCCCCATTTCATGTTTGCACCAAATCTGGTGTAAAGGAACACTTTTTAATGAGGAGGGTCTAAGCATTATTCAATTTAAAAAATAACAGGTTTGACATTGAGCCCTTGCATGGATGAAATGCTCAGAAACAGGATTGCCTTCCCCTAAGCAGGAGCCACCTTCCCTCCAACACAGAAGCTCAAAGGACCTGAGCCCATCACCAGCACTTCCAGTGGGACCCCGTGCTGAGCATTATGCTGACATCCCAACACAGCTGTTCCCATTTAAAGAAACCAGGATAAATTTTTGGCCAGAAACTCCCATGCTGATTTCCAAAAGCCCCTTTCTCCAGTGTAAAGCTGTTTTCGGGCACAGACTGTACAGGAGGGGAGTGCTTATGTTTGGTGGAAATCTGTGCATATCGACAGAAGGGGGCAAAACCCCCAAAACACTTGGTTAAAAGGCTTTAAACTATTTGATGATTGTCTTTTCTCCATCCATCTACTCTCAACACAGCAACTATAAAAGGAGATGGGGACAGGACCCCTCCTGTGATGCAGCTGCCAGGAGGATCCTGAGTCATCACTACTACATCATAAGAGCCATAATTCTCAGCGTAAGCAAATCTCAAAGATTTGGGTTCCATGGATTTATAAATACATCCACCAAATCCTGAATTACCCCAGGTCCTCCTTCCTTTTCCCAGAAGCTATGCTCTCCGAACCCAGGAAAGAGAGTTCTGCATCTCCAAACTTTGCTTAGGTTCCCTGGAACCCAAAAGCCACCAGCACACCACCCCTGATGCCGACCGGAGCTGGCTGCGGCCACAGGCTCTTAGCTTGCTTCCAGAAATCCCCATCTGCCAAAAACCCGATGCTCACCTAAAATGTGTCACCTCCTCTTTCTATTCTTTCCTTTTATTGTGGCATTTGTCACATCCTGAAGCAGACATCTGGGCCTGCTGTCTGGCAAGAAAACATTTTGCTCTGCTCAAGGGCAGACGAGCTTCGGGGGCTCGATGGTGACATTTAGAGCGCAGGAAGAAAAATCAGACCAGTTTATTCACAGAGCCAGCAAACACTGATGTGCTCACCAGGGCAGGAAAAAACATAGTTTCACGAATTTGTAACACGCAAGGAAAGCCCTCCTTTTTCCACTTAAAACTTACACCTATCAAAAGCAGCAAAAGTGTTGGTAGAGACTTTTTTTTTGTATGTCTGCACGGGGCTCCCACCTTGGAGGTGTTGATGATGCTATTCAGAGAAAAGAGCAACAACCTCCATGGCGCTGCAAGAGTATCCCCGCCCGGCTTGCCAGTCACCTCTCCAGCACACGAGTGAGCTCCCTGCCAAGGGAAGCACACAGGCTGTTGCCTCTGTAATCCAGTTTTAAGGGGTAAGAGTGTGGCGCACAGCAGGGTGAGACGGGATCTGTCTTAACGCTCTCCAAGTGAAATCAATCCTCGGAGCAGCGCCGCTCGCTTTGGCAAGCCAGCAAAAAAAATCTGGAGCAGGGGATGGTTGATGGTGTGCTGCAGGACCACGTCTGTCTCACAGCATGGAGATAAGCTTGGATGCAAGGAGAAGGTGCTGAGGGCTTGCAGCATCTATCCTCCCACATCAGGAGCTGGCCCAGGATCCCCACACAGCCCAGTACCCCCTGTGGTGCACAGCTCAGTGCACATATCCAGGGAAAATGCTGCTGGAGAAAAACGTTGTTTGGCTTTTGAGGATTAAAAACCAAACCTTGCTGGAAGTTTCCCAGTCATATAGACCGTGAGTAACACCAAAGGAGGTCACGAGTTCTCCACTAAAAGGGTAAATTTGATCAGGGATGAGCTGAGCACTGCCACTGGATCCTTCAAACCACTCCAGATTGCTCCTTACAGGAGCTCCAGCAGATCAGCTCAGGCTAATGCCATTTATTTCAGGAACAAGGGCAACAAGCATGGAACCACAGACAAGACCCAGTTTGGGAACCTATATAAAAATATACATATTTCTTAATACTCACTAGGGTCCTGAATGACCCAGTTCTACAGACACACATACGCCTGTTTTTCCAGCAGTCGGGAGGATTTGTGGTCCTTTCTTTTTCAGAAGCAAACCAAAAAAACAGGGTGGGTGGGCACTGACAGGAAGAGTTTTCAAGTCACATATTGCTTTAAGATACTGAATGATTTGCATCCTGTAACCCAGGCCCAACACTTGTCAAAGTCCAAGAGACTTCCCAGGAAGGCAAGGGGCTCTCCAGGAAGGATGCTGGGGCAGTCCCCTGCCCTCCCCTTGCCCCTGCTCAGCTTCAAAAAGCGGCAGAGAAAAACCTAACAGAAAGGAAACGCAGTGGGAGGGGCTGTTCCTCCCAGTGCTGCCCCCACCCCCTCTTGTTTTGGGGCGGCAGCTGTCAGGGCTGCATTGTGGAGGGGCTCAAAGGGGCAGAGAAGGCCCTTTCAGAGCCGAGGTTACACGCAGGAATGGATTAGCACCGACCCGGGACTCTCCTGAAAGCCTGACGCCTTGCAGAGAAGAGCCTCACAGAATTTCTCCTTTGCCATTTGAACCTGCTCTCTCAGGGATCCTTTGAGGGTGTCTGGGCTGAGTGATGCCAAGCCTTGTCGAGGCAGCCCTCAAGGACAACACCAGACAAGAGGGAGGGATGCAAGACCCCCTGGGCAGCTCAGAGGGCTCCTACAGCCCTGCTGAGCATTCAGGGATGAGCATCCTCTTCCACCCGGGCTCCATTCCTATCACCCAATGCAAACACAAGCACCATCCAGCACCACTCCATTTCCATTGCTGGTTTTGGCCCTAGCTGAGGGAAAATGTTCATTCAAAGTACAACACACCTCCAGAAGGTGATAATACCAACTGAGAAGCCCAGCCCTGATATCACAAGTTCTTTTAACGATGCAAATGCTATTAATATAAACTCACCAGCCTGGCAAGCGAGGAGAGAGGAGTTGTATTTCCCACTGGAGGAGGATATTTGTTTGCCAATTAGCCTTTTCCTGGAGAACAATAGTTCAATCAACCTTCCTTTATTTTAATTCCTCCTTTTTTTCATTCCCCCAGCCTCAAGCCCTGCTCCTCCAATGAATATTTGGGCTGTGACTATGATTTATCATATGCAAAGCCTCACTGCTGAGCTTTCCATTTCACTGCTCCCCATTTCAGCAGTAGTTCCCAGGGTGAGAAGGGCTCTCCGAGTATAAAAATGAGGGGGGAAGGCAGACAGGTTTTTCCTCTCTTGAAACCTCTTAATTTGGCTTCGCAAACTGGAGTTTCCAAGTTGCTCAGCAGCAAATGCTTCCAGTCCATCAGCACAGCAACATCTGCCATGGGGCCACCACCACAACAAGGCTACAAGGAGCTACTGGCTGAGTCCTGTAAGGCTCGTTTTGGGTTGTGTTTGGAGATTTTTAGCACTATCCATGCTGAAGGTGAGGCTACTGAAACCACAGGTGTTCATGTATTTTGTGGTGAGTGGCAAGCTGTTTTCTTTCTCTTTCAAGATGGAAACTGGGTGGAGGCTCCTGTAAACAGGAGTCCTTCCCAGCAGGGACCCCTGATGGGTAAATATCATTAAACTTTGAGATATCATTAAAATTCAAGATATCATTAAACTTGTAGTCCAGAAGGTGCCCAAAGCAAACAAAACACACTTGTCAGATCCCTCAGATTGCCTACCCATCTGCAATGCTGATTTCCTTTTAAAGGTTTTAAATCCTGATGTTAATCCAGAGTGATTTTTTTTCCCCCTGAAGTACAAACCTGGGGTTGAGAATTCTTTGATAAATATGTCTAATGGCAGAAAAGGCCCACTGGCCGCTTCCCTTCCAGTATGACACTGATACCTCCCCGTGCTTCAGCAGATGAACACAGAAAAACAATGTGAGTTCACATCAAGCACAACACGATCCCAACAGCTCCAACGTGACGCTCCCACCCAGCCTGGGAAAAAAACAGCAACTTTTATCACATTTCACTGAAAGACTGTTTGCATTTAAACATAATAAAGAAAAGCAGGCGTGCACAGCAAGTGAGATTAATTGGAAGGCTTGATTATGGTTTTTTTATGTGGATACAACACAATGTAGCTGATGGCACAAGCCCTGCTCTGACCACAAGCTCTGCTGCACCACCCTGTGCCACGAGTTTCCAGGACAGCTGCTCAAATCCACCACCTGCAATTCAGAGACCTGTCTTAATAGAGGCACATGGTTTTAACTGCCTAATTATCCGGCCTCCTACAGAGGGCAGGGAGCAAGGAAGGGCTCACAGTGAAGTCACCTGACACATCACTGCCAGGGGTGGACCAAAAGAAGGTCCCTCTTTCCCAGCTGGAGCATCCAGAGGGGAATGTCAATCCAGTGGAGATCCCAAGGGGATGCATTTAAAAATCAATAGAGGCTATTTTAATGCTTAATCCGGGAAAGTATCAGCATCAGCAGCATCAATACAAACCAAATTTAAACACACTGAGTACATGCACAGGATTGTCACTTTTTCCTTTGTGCATTGATTTAACCAAATCTGGTTTTCCCCAGACAGTGTGAACTCTAAATAGGGCATACATAGCAACCCTAGTGCTTCAGACAACTTGCCAACCTCCATCTCTATATACTGTTTATAAAATAAGCCTCTGCACCCCACTGGAGCAAATGTTTCAGTGAGGAAACCCCCTCAAAATGGCAATATCACAGCAAGAGTGGCCACCTCCCTGCCAGGGCTATATACAGAGTGGGTTTCTCATCTTGCAGGTTTTCACACTGCACCCATTTTGCAATACAAGCTTCCCATCCCTGCAGATATTTATACAATCATCTCCCTTTTCATTAAAAAAAAGAAGCCTTGCAATTACGAAAAACTGCTTTGAAAAAGTGACCCAAGGGGATCCTGAGAGGCTCAGACACCCTGAGAGAAGATAACTGTGTTTGATTTTTTAAAATTGAATCTCATCTGCAGCAGGAGGGCAGACTGGATGTTTACATATCTGGCACTAACCACACTTCAGATGCATCCACGAGCACAGATGTACCTTCCCAGAGGCCAACACGGGCATGACATGGGCTCAGAGAGCCACAATGTCACCCCCTCCTGCTGGGGTGCAGCACCACACTCTCTAACCCACCAGCACTCTCTGTGTACCCACTGATCTCTGCAGAGGTGCTCCATGGCTCAACACCACCACTTTGCCCACCTTCCAGAGCCCTCAAACCAGTTCTGCCCCTTCCCAAGCTCTGCTGGTTTTGGCTGGAGTAGAGTTAATTTTCTTCACTGTATCTGGTATGGGGCTGTGTTTTAGATTAGTGTCGCTAATTCAGAGATGTTTTAGTCCTTGCTGAGCAGCACTGACACAGCCAAGGCCTTTTCTGCTCCTCAGCCCACTCCACCAGCCAGGAGGCTGGGGATGCACAAGGAGTTGGGAGGGGACACAGCCAGAACAGCTGACCCCACCTGACCAAAGGGATATTCCACACCATCTGGAGTCATGCTCAGCATTTAAAGCTGGAGGGCACGTTTGGAGTGATGGAATTTGTCTTCCCAATTCACCATTACACGTGATGGAGCCCTACTTTCCTGGGGATAGCTGAACACCTGCCTGCCCATGGGAAGTGGTGAATGAATTCCTCATTTTTCTTTGCTTGTACGTGCAGCTTTTGCTTTCCCTGTTAAAATGTCTTTATCTCAACTCATGGGTTTTCTCACTTTGAGTCTTCTGATTCTCTCCCCCATCCCACCGGGGGAGAGTGACTAAGAGCCTGTGTAGGGCTGAGGTGCCAGCTGGACCAAAACCATGACACAAGCTCACAACTCCTTGCAGGTGGCCTCTTGCTCGGGGTTGGCGTTCACCACTCCAGACAGCAAAGTGAAAATACTTCTCCCCATCGACACCAGTCCAGTTTACTCACAGTCCAAAGTGATGAAGAACCTCTTTGAGTTTCCTGAGTCCTGGGGCTGGTGGCATCTCACAGAGCTCTTCACATCTGCCACCTCGGAAAGACTTCAGGCACCGGTGGTGATCAGTGCTTTGTGACATTCCTTCAAAGCTCACCTCCTTTCCTGGCTCCAGGGTGATGTATCTGACTGACACAGCTCTGCCAGCTCTCCAGTGAGAAAGTGCATCCCCAACACTCAGAAATACACTCCCATTCCTTCAGCAGCTTTGAAGCTGAAAAACCTCTATGAGCAAAGGTGGCAATCGAGTTGGCTGATAGAGGCCGCTCAGGGCTGCAGCTTTCCATTCATCAGATGGTGAGATCGTACAACACAGCCCAGACAACACCACTGATAACGAAGTGGGGCCCAGCAGGTCTAACCAAGCTTGAAACCCAGTGCCATGATCCCTGTTCCTCAATTCTTGCTTCCTCATGCTCATTGCTAACAAGGGAAACAAGCAAAGGCTTCAAGCGGGGCGAGCCACGTTCACTGGGCTCCCAAAGTAGCTAAAGCAGAGCCCTGACAACAAAAAAGCAAAGCCAAGCCACTGGCTCAGGGACTGCAACAACATCAGAGCAGCTCTGCTGAGACATCCAAAGGTACCATTGCTCTACACTTTGTCACAAGTCAGAGGTCACCTCTAGACAGGCTAGGTGAGGCTGTTTTCTGCTTAGCTCTTCCCATCCATCTCATATCCTGAGATGGATGATACAAGAACATCCAGAACCTTCAGCATCCAGAATCTCCAGCATTCAGAACCTCCATCTCAACACAGAGCCTGCAGGGTTGCTGCCTAGCCACTGCCCTAAACCTTGAAAAACATTTTCCCCTGAGTCTGACCTCTGTATCCCATTGCCCCAGATTAACACTGCAGTTTGGGTGCCCTAAACACATGGTAATGGAATAACTCAGAGAGAGACTGACCCTGAGATCACCCACAGTCTTATGCTGTCCACAGGGGAAGGAAATTAAATGGCTTTTGGATAACAGATCTTTGCAGCATTTTCCAGCATAAGACCTTGTAACATTGCAGAGAAAGCTTGAAAAAGCTGCAAATTGGATTTAGGTACCTGAAAATTCCAGGTTCACTCCACCACTGCCACAGCTGTAACAGGAAGAGAAAACACCCTGAAATAATTGCCTCTCCAGGCAAAAACTTTCAAACCCCCATTAATGCAGATTTTTAGAGCTGGCACAAGCTACCCATCCTTATCGACTGCAACATGAGCCGTGAGAGCAGGCAGAGAGGAGAAAAAGCATCTTCCAGGCAATCACAGGCATTTTTTTCCCAGTTGAGTGCCTAGTGAGGAGAGCAAGCCATGCATCAATAGGAGCACTTGACGCCTGCCAGAGCTTTCTAAATTCACTTTCAGTAGATTTACCAACACGTCCTATGGAAAAGGAATGTGTGCTATGCAAATCCAGCCTCAGACTGCTCCCTGCCTAATCTAGCTTTGGATTCAAATGCTTATTACCATGGCGTCTAATCGGGTCATGTGTAATGGACAGGTTTAGATTGGGCTCCCAGTGCTTCAGCCGTGTTCTTACTAAGGAACCAAAGAAAAAAAGAAACAAAGAGGGAAAACCCCCAACACTGCAAAGAATTCAAGCTCTGGTGGAAACCCAGCGTGGAAAGAAGTATTGACACCTACCAGTGAAAGCCAGGCTGATATGCAAACATTTGGCAGCTCACCAAGAACACACTGAATGTCAGGTCCTGTTTGCACCCCATCATACCCCTGCAGGGAAGTCAGTGGCTTGTCTTTCAGGGTCTCTCCCTTCCCCCCAAGACATAAGGTGATGAAATGATCTCACACCCATGCAGGACCCATCTACCAGCAGCACCAAGCCCAGCTGGTCACACCATAACCTCCAGACTACCTTACAGATGCTCTGAGCACCCATGCCAGCACTTCCAGAGCCTCGGTAACACATGCCAACCAGGAGCTGTTGCTGGTGTGGGGATTAAGGGGGTCCATTACTGCATCAGGGTCTGCAGCAGGACACAGGGACCATGGGAATGTCATTCCTGGAGGCCACCACGTCTCTGTTTGCTGGCACCAGCCACACAGCAAGGCTCACGTCACAGCCAAGGTAATCTCTGTTCTAACCTGCACCAGACAAGGTGATTCATTTCACCTTGAGTTTGTCAAATACAGTTGATCTGTCCAAGCCATACATCACCCCTGGTACCTCCAATATACCTCCACCATGCAGCTACAACTCAGCCAACTGTGCAGCAGAAATAACCCAAGTGCAGGGACCCACCACTCAGGCTTGACAGGTTCTCCTCTCCCTCTGCTGCTCATCTGCCACACTATGCTTTCCTGCAATGAAGCATGGGGAGGTTTCCAACAGCATTAACCAGCTCCCACCTTCAGGATGCTGAATCCCAGCAGCTTGGCCTCCCCTGCCTCAACAATGCCAAATGCCACATAGACTGGCAACCAGCTCCAGCAAACACCCAAATGTTGACACCAGCTTCTGATGACCCTACAAGATTTCATTGATCCTGCTACAGAAACCACTCTTGGTGGGGTAAGCAGCAGTAGGAATACCAAAAGGAACAAAAAAGATTTCCCCCTGTGAATATAAGCAACATAAGGCACTTTTATATTAAGGCTGCAGGATGAACTGACTTTTATTAGACATCAGAGAATTCACACATAGGCAAACATCCCCCTGGCAACACCTACATGTCTGTGCAGAGACCCACAGCGTGGGCTCTCTGGTGTCTCATAACATGGTAAATCCAACTAAAGCACTCTTTATTGGCTTGGATGTTCATAACATTTATGTGTATTCTCTGGTCTCTAGTATGGACTGAGGTTTCATTGCATCCCTTAATAAAAAACCTCTGCAACACCCTTCTAACGTGATGCCTGTTTTGACAAAACTTGAAGCAGCTCCATGTATTTGAGATGAAAACCAATCTGAAAGAAAGGACAAAACCAGCCAATGGGCCTGATGGATTGTCTGTAGTAGGGGAGGAGGACCAGATGGACAGACTGACTTTAAAATTCCTTTCATTAGGAAACTAAACTAAAATAATGGGTTAACTTTCAATGATAGATGCTATTACTGAGGAAAGTGAGGTGGCTGATATTCTGCCACTCAGGCACATGTGCTCTTTGGTTCATCATTTACTGAATGAATATTCAAATTCTTTGAAAGGAGAAGGGAAAAAACCCCAAAGAAACCAGAGGTTGCAGTGTTCTCATAAGCCTGTTCAAAGACTAAGCCAGATTTACCAGGGACTGTATCACTGCCTGGCTGTGCGGGCAGCTGGCCAGGCTCTCCCTTCCCAGCTTACAGCTGCACCTGGAGCTGATCTGGGGGACTTTTTTTCCTCACTCCTGTAGGAAAAATGACAGGAGGGACGGTTAAATGAGGTGTAAGGATCCCCATTCCCAATGCAGCCCAGCCTGCATCACAGAAAGAAGAAACTTTGCACAACGCCCTGCCCAAGGACATGGATGGAGATGATTATGGAGGAGCCCTTCCCAGCACTGAAGGAGCCATACAAATAGCATTTACCAGGCTGCCCAGCAAAGTCATACTCACTTGTGAGCCAAAAAAGAAAAACTCACATTCTCATATTTACAGCCACTACCACTTCAACTGTTTCTGCCAGGGCTGGGTCATTCCCAGTGATGCCTGTGAGGAGGTCCCAGGGAGGAGGTCCTTCATCCCACCACAGCACAGAGAACTCATGGACAGCTCACACACATGTATTTCCAAGTGAAAAAATATTTCAAGGCGTCAGAAGCCGCATTTCTGGAGCTGTGAATAATACACAGGCAAAGAGCATGGTTTGCTTATGATAAGCCAGGATGACAACCCACTGGAAATGTAAAAATAATTTAATGAATAAGTATATTTAGATTTATAACCCCACAGCAGCTTTATTTATAGGGATGCCAATCACTTTTACACAGATATAAAATTGGCTGGCAGAATGCCTTAAACTAAATCCAGAAACCCATCTGTAACGAATCTAAGCCGTGATATCTCCACGTACGTTTGGCCAAACAATAATGCTAATGCCAGTCATCTTCACTTTAAACATACAGATGGGCTGATGGGGGATGTTGCCAAGACTTCCACACGGCCAAAGAGGGATGAATTCCACTATCACCTACTATAAACTGGTTGGGAGAATGACCAGATGAAGGAAAAACAGTCACCATCTGGGCTGTGTGTATTCTAATACCAACGCGACACTGGCTGGAGGGCAAGCCTGCATCCAGCTGGCTACAGGTGAACCTCTATCAACACCTTTCATCCCTGAAATGGAGAGCTATAAGCAAGGGAAAAAAAACATGGAGCTCTGCAGCACCTTTAAAAGTTGCTGAGATTACACTAGGACTCCTGCATAGTTTTTTTTTTGATCCATCGCTCAAGACACAAAGCTGGGACAGAGGAAGATGCAGGAGAAATTAACTGAAAGTCATCACTTGGCACTCAGTCTCAAAGCAGATGAGGACTTCTAGTGATCCTTGCCCAGGATCTCACAACTTTATCTAAACCTGCAGATGTCAAGGGGAGCAATTGCTGTGGATTTCCACAGGGCTGGCGACCACATGGAAAACTGAAAAGTCACAACTAATTCACAAGCAACGAAGAAAAAACTGCTCTTTGTCCCAGTGGGGCTTCTGGGGTCTGGTTGTCTCAGAAATGGGGCAAAACAGACAAAACCACATCTTGCCCATGAAATTCGCAGTATTTTGGCAAATGCCAAAACAGAAAAGGTTACTCTGGAATATTACTTTGAATAGCTCTGGGAACAAACCCAGCATTAATTTTCAACACTTATTCAGCAAATGATTTGAATAAACTGGGGAAGGCTCACACACACATACTGACAGCATTATTTTGTAGATTTTTGCCTCTGCTCCTGAGATAATTTATGACAAAACAACTCCCAGCACAGACAATCGCCTTCCAGGCCAATGCATGGATTCAACTGACCCTGCCTTGGGGACAAGGTAACCTCTCCAGATCCCTTCCAGCACAATTTTAGTACTATTTTACACCACAGACTATTTTCACACTGGCATTTGCTCTGATTTATCCTTGGAAATAAGTATGTCTAAAAGAATAATTGATGGAAAGAAAAACACAAAACCCCACAGCAGTTTTCTCGCTCAAGGACAAAGCAAAGGGAAACAACCAAGCTCAGAGCTACAGCATCCTCGATCCAAATGTTTTCCAAAACATTTCCAAATGTTTCCCAAAGCTTCCAGATGAAGCTTTCATAACTAGGCTGCAACCCCACCAAAGCCTCAGGCACTGAGCGCGGCATCAATGGTGTGTGGCAGTGCCCGCCAAAGAGATGGCTGGTGATGACTTTGACAAAGACACACGTGCCAGAACACAACCAAGACCCTTGTGCAGAAGAAACAACAGTGTCCCAAAATAAAACTGCCTTTGCTTTCTCAATGGGTCACCTTCCACAGCTCCATTACTGCGTGGGCTTTCAGGAAGAGTCAGTCCCCCTGTGCTTGTCACTGGTGAGGCCACACCTCGACTACTGTGTCCAGTTCTAGGCCCCTCACAATAAGAAAGACACTGAGATGCTGGAGTGTGTCCAGAGAAGGGCAATGGATCAGGGGAAGGGTCTAGAGAGTGTCCTGTGAGGGGTGGCTGAGGGAGCTGGGGGTGTTCAGCCTGGAGAAGGGGAGGTTCAGGGGGGACCTTACTCCTCTTTCCTACTACCTGAAAGGAGGTTGTAGCCAGGACAAGAGGAAATGGCCTCAAGCCACACCAGGGAAGGTTCAGGTTGGACACCAGGAAGAGTTCCTTCACTGGAAGGGTTGCCAAGCATTGGAATGGATTGCCCAGGGAAGCTGTGGAGTCACCATCCCTGGAAGTGTTCAGGAAACCACAGGGTGTGGCACTTAGGGCTATGGTTTAATTGATAAGGTGGTGATTGATTGGTCAAAGGTTGGACTCAATGATCTTGGAGGCCTTTTCCAACCTTACTGACTCTACGATTCTATGAATACATGTAGTCAGATGTCCTCACCTTCATGACAGGCTTTTGAGTTTATTCCAAGCACCTAAGGAAATTCCTCCTCTGCCTCTAATACACTGGAATGATGACAAATAATAAATAATAGAATAAAATAATACAATAAAATAATTAAAAAATATTTTTTAAACCCACATAAATGTGGAAAGGTAAAGAGAGAAAACCATACATTTTCTATACCTCAGCAAAAAATGCTGAAGTTTTGTCTGGACACCACCAAATGTGGACATTTATGGTTATTACACAGCCAAAACTGAGACAGTTGTGGGAGATGCTGGTCTGAGCAGCTGGCCATAACCACAGCAGCCAAAGGATGAGCAGTGAGGTCTCAGCAGCGCTCAGCTGCAAGAACTGATCTGGGGACTGGGGAGCTGGCACACAGCAGGTCTCCATCCTCAGCCTCCTCACCCCTCTGCTGACACAACTTCTATCCATGCCAACGGCTTGTCAGAAACAGCAGTGTCTGCAGAGCAGAGTCTCAGAGTCCTTCAAAGCCCAGAGCTGATTTCCACCTCTTTCAACATGCTTCTGGACACAATCAAAGTCCAGAGCAGGCTCCTCTCCAAAGAAGGCCTCCTATCAACTGTACATGGGCTTTGGATTAGATCTTTTGTAGAGCAGAAAAAAAAAGGCCTTGCTCAAGGATGATAAAGTCTAGACGCTACAATATATTTTCCAGCTGATGCAGCAAACCTAAAAAGCCCTCCCTTGATCTTTGGACTGCCACGATCAAAGCCATTATCCCATTCGGAGCCCTTCTGAAACTTCAGCTTCCAAATGTGCAAGTTATTTTTAAAATCTAAACCAGGCCAAGCCTCTTGTTTGGAGTTTTATGAGGAAAATGGGGTGTGCTCTTCCCAAACCTTCCCCCATCATGTCTGGAAGAGGCTGGTGGGCACATGGTGGAGGACAAGAGCAAGGAAGCAGCCCTGTGTCTGGAGGTACCTCAGTGGCATCTGGTGGCCACAATCTGCTTGCATGGAGGGACACAGCTGGTCTCCCGAGGGGGGCTACCCTGTGGGGAATAGTCCCCATCCTTGACAGAGATGGAGTTTTTTGGAAAGCAAACATCCTTTGTATTCCCATCTTTAGGATGTACGTCTGCCTTTGGCATCCTCCATCACAAAGGTGCATTGTCTAGAGAAGAGCAATGAGGCTGGTGAAGGGATTCAAGCACAAGTCCTATGAGGAGAGGCTGAGGGAGCTAGGGTTGTTTAGTCTGAAGAAGAGGAGGCTCAGGGGAGACCTCATCACTCTCTACAACTACCTGAAAGGAGGTTGTAGCCATGTGGGCATCGGTCTCTTCTCCCAGGCAACCAGCAGTAGGACAAGAGGGCACAGTCTTAAACTGTGCCAGGGGAGGTTTAGGTTGGATATTAAGAAGAAATTTTTTCCAGAGGGAATAATCAGACATTGAAAGGGGCTGCCCAGGTGGTGGATTCACCGTCCGTGGAGGTTTTTAAGATGAGACTGGATGTGGCACTAGGTGCCAAGGTCTGGTAACCACGGTGGTGTTGGATCAAGGGTTAGACTTGATGATCTTGGAGGTCTTTTCCAACCTGGTTGATTCCATGATTCTATGATTATTCTGGAGCCCAAGAAAAGGAAACAGCTTGAAATACTTTCATTTTTTACAGAAATTAAATCAAACTGAGCACAATGAACTTCCTTCACCAGGTAGCAGGATGCCCAAGTGCACAAATAACAACCAGTTCTGCGCCAAAGGACAACCAGGGAAATAAGGTATTTCGGGGGGGGGGAAAAATCATTCTCCGGTCTCTTGGAGAAGTGTTTCAGGTGGCTGACAGAAAAGAAGAAATACACAGCCCTGCCAAAGGGGCTTCAGCTCTACCTTAAGTGAGATGCTCATATAGAGGTGGATGGAAGACCAGCCAGCTCATCCCAAACCAGCTGGTGCTGTGTGATGAGCACCAAAGCTCCTTGAATGCCATGGCCTCTGTGGGAGAGGGGACTCGTGGTCACTCCCAACTGCCAAAGCTCCCAGCAGCCAGACTGGCAAAAGTCAAGAGATGGATGGTCTGGAGTGATGAGGAGCTTGGGGAGAACTGGAAGGGCTTTTTGAAAGCATATGGCCACCAAGCTGCCCCTCCCATGACCCAAAGTCGACTTTTAACAGGGGGACATTCTTCAAAGAGAGATGGGGACAGGAGGTAGCTCCCGCCACAGAAAGCAGCACAGAGCATTCACACGCTCCAAAGTTATTTAAAAGCCAAATGAGGCTCCCTAGTGAACACTTAATTTAACCGAGCAACTTCTAAGGCACCAGGCAAATGAGCCATGTCATCTCCTTTTCCTCCCAGCATCCGTCTCCACAACTCTGCCCATCTCCCTTCCCCTTTGTGCTTTCACCCTCCTCAACTCCCAGCAGCTCTGCTCCTCCTCCCCACCTCTCACTCTGCCCAAACTAAACAGACCTGCAAAAGGCTGAGTGAAGCAGGCAGGCACACACCAGTAGGATGGGGATTAGAGACCTGCCACCCCCTCCAGCATCCCTCACTGTGGCTGGAGGGACCATGCCGGGCAGGAGCAGTGGCTGTGCTGCACATCACACATTCCCAGTGCTCCAGGAGGTGTTGTCTGAACCTCCACCAGCTTTCCAGCTGGGTAAACATCAAGATAAAAATCAGGTTGACAGGCTTTCTTAAGAATATTTCCATCAAATCGGACTTTTCCCACCTCCACACACACCGGAGCAGAAAGTGCAAGGGCCACCAGCAAGCCAGTGCTGGCTGTGACAGCTGCTATGTCAGTCCCAGAGGGGACAGAGGATTTGTCAGCATCTCTCCAAAATGTTGCTCTGGAGCTGGGTGAGGCGGACAGGACGTGGGAAACATGCCCAGCAGAGTCCAACACATGACCCATGACTGTGGCTCATCTTTACTCTCCCAAAAAAACGCTAAGATAGACTTCAACCTCAGCCTTCAAGCAACAGCATTTCCCTGGGTCTAGTGAAGCCACCAAAGCCCTGCAGATCCCACTGGTCCCACCTTGTCCTCATGCTGGCCCCCTCCCTCTCACGAGGTTCTCCCAGGGAAAGAGAGCAGACCCCAGCGAGGCTTCCCAGTCATCCCATCCTCCTCTGCAGTGATTTTCTGTGTCTTTCTCCTCTCCCGTCTATGTTAGAGATGGGAAGAGTGTGCATCACCAGTTCCCCTTCCCAAACCAAACATGCAAATACAGGCTGAAAAAACACCCAGTTTCCAATCGTGGTCAACTTACAGTGGTAACTAATTTCCAGACAGAGCTGTGATTTTTATAATGGATACCACTGGGTTAAGGAGTCAAAGCCATAACCGTACGAATGAAAGCAAAAGCCCTTTATTTCTGTAAGGCCATTTTTTCCCCCCTCCTCCTAGAATGACAGGGAGTAATACAGCTCTTGCCAGTTTACTGAGGTATACACCAAAGCTTGGCTGAAAGCAACCTCATTAAACTGGCTGGGTTGTCCAGCACCAGTCCAAACACACAGTCCTCTGATCACCACATGATGGGCTGGGAACCAAAGGCAACTCACAATTAAACCCGTGACAATCAGGAAAAATCCTTACAACCCCCCCTCAAGCAGAATCCACCAACACCAGCCCCACCCTCCCTGCCTTTTTTTTATTTATATATTTACTTACATAAGCAGCATGACAGATAACTTGGAGGAAATCAGATGCTTTAATGATTAAGCGACACTTAGGCAGCACACTGGAAGGTAAATACGCCCCTTGGAAATCCTGCAACAAAAACAGAAGGTATAAACAGACAGTAACTAATTATTCTGATTAAATCTTGGAAGACCTGAAATACCCGACTGCAGCAGAACAAAGCCAACTGTGCGCCGGGGCTGCTCGCGAAAATAAAGTCACGCCCTTTTTTAAAAGAATTCACCCAAATAAACCTAAGTGCTTCTGTGTTGTTTTTGTTTGCGTGCATGTTTCTTAAAAGTCTGAGGCGGCCGATAGGAAACCTCTGCCGTACCCTGGAGGGATCCCATCGCCTTCAGCTAAAATTAGACTTCAAGGGAAGCGGGTGAAGGCGGGTGTCTCCAACCTGCTCCGGCACGGCGAGGCTCCCACCACACGCTCAAGGAGCGGCGTGTTGGGGTTTTTTCCTCCCTTCCCATCGAAACCAAAAAAGAAAGGTGTTTTGGGACTGAAAGAAATTAAGGAAAATAAATAAATAAGGGGTGCTCCTAAGGAGAGGGGAAAGGGCAGCAGGTCTACCCCGCTGCCAGGCTCGGAGGGATCTGAGCCAGGAATGGGATGTGGGCAGGTGAGGATGCAGCTGAGCCTCAGGGACCAGACAGGATGTAATGGGATCGCTCAACATAGCAGTGAGAGGAACTGGCAAAGCCCACCAGCAGCTCACCCACCATTGTGGATGCAGAGTAAGGCACTTGCTTTATTGTGGCCCACGATACCAGCACCAGGAGCCTCTGTTACAGCAGAGACGGCCTGCAGGACAAGACAAGGGGATGTGCTCAGGAGACATTCCTGTACTCTCTTTGCCTTCGAGGAAAACCATCATTTTCCTCCGCCCCTTCTCTCTGCCCTCCCCCCACCACACTAAATGCCAGTGGAGCTCAGGGGAATATTTAATCTCAAACCTCAGTAATCAATCAGTTCACCCTCACGCATGAGAAAGAGTCACAGCGGTAAGCACCAAATCCCATTTCCATCCAGCAATACGACGGTTTAATTACGTACATAACAATTTCCCTTTTAACATAAATCCCGAGCAGATCCAGGCAGCCTCCAGGTTGTGGGTGGAGAAGGACACGGTGATGGGGAAGAACACGGGGATGGGGAAGAAGAAAGGGAGGAGAAACCATTATGGCAATTATTTAAAATGACAACTTTATACAGCTGCTCCAGTTTGCCGTTGGCACAGCGATGCTCTGACCTTGCGTTTGCTGTCCCAGAGGATGGGCAGCAAGCCCACATCCAGCCCTGCCACCAGAAGCTGCATCTGTTTCATCCCAACACAGCAGCAACCATGCGGGAAAAAGGGTATGGAAAATGCAAGATGGGCACACATGGAAAGGCCTGCCCAGGCTGTGATACAAATAACAGCAAAGGAGTCTCTCTGCCAGTACAGTGAGACTTACTCCAGAGCCTGTTCACATCAAAGGGAGGCTTTCTAGCTGGATCTGAGCAGGTTTGGGATCACTCCCTGCCAACACCTGTTATTTCCAAGCGCAAGAATGGCCGGACCAGCAGGACCATCACACAGCTGCCAGTGCAACAAGTAGGCAGCTGTGAGCAACATCCCTCCTTCACCCAACCAGACCAGTCCCGAGGGGCATAGCTCACAAACAGCAATGCTGAGATATATACATATAGTTTTTAAATATAAACACATGCACAGACTTTTCTAATATACAGGAACAAAAGAGGGGACACCCCGCTGAAACCCCATGTGCAGCTCCGCTGCAAAGGAAATGAGAAGCAGAGACCAGGCACACACCCACTTTGCCGTGGTGTGTTTTGGCTCTCGGAATGTTTCTGGATTCTCCAGCACGAGCTTTGACCTCCAAGAGATGCAAAATCGCCTCACAGCCTCTCTGGAGGAGGAGTGGAGGGGTCTCTGGGAGCTCAGCCAGGCAGGTGGAATGGGATGAAGAGCTGGGCTCCAGGTGCTCACAGCAACAGCTGGCCCTAGTCCACGCCCCACCAGCTCAGAGATCCCCAAACCACCCACTGTGCCACAAGAATGTGTCAGGAACAACCCCAAACCCACAGTGCACAGAAGAAAGCAAGGTCCCCTCACAGGTCTTGGCAGCAGGATGAGCCCATCCATGACCACAGTTCCAGCCTCACCAGCCCACAGTGCTCAGACAAAACAAGGAAAACAAGCTCGGGAGTGGAGCTTTGACTCCTCTGACTTTTCTATGGGTAGCAGAAATGTGTTTCTGAATCCTCTTTTTTCAGGCAGATCCAGTGACAGGCTTTGTAAACAAACGTGCAGTGCTTTCAAGGGGCTTACAAAAGCAGCTTTCGGAACGGGAGGCAGCATGGAGCAACTGGAACTCTTCAATTCCTCTTCAGAGGAAGCATCGCATGGAGATGTGAAAGGGAAACCTACCTGTAACCCAGATTCCTGGACTGTGGTCTCCTTCAAAGTCTGATGCTCACTCCTCTCCTTTTATTTTGGCTTCAGTTTTACCAAGATCTGTAACATCAGGAACCGCTTGGCACAACAGACCAAATCCTCAAACTGCACACATAGGGCAGCTATTGCCCTTACACCCTCCCTGATCTCTTTAGCCCACACCAGGAGGTGCACAATTAAGACGGATCAGGCACCATCAGATACCGGCAGCATGTTTCCAGAGGATCCGGCCGTATCCCCATCCTCTCCTAAAGAGCAGAACTTCACAGTGCAATTCAGGACAGAGACACTCCGTGAAGTATCTAGAGCAAATTAAACCTCCCAGGCACAGCAGCAAGCATGGATTTATTGATTCATGGAAAACGTCCTTATAAATTACTTTGTTCAGATCAACGGGACAAGACAAAATGAGGACTATCCTCAGCAGCGAGAGGTTGCAGTGCTATCATTTCAGTCCCACACTCCAGAAGAAAACACTTTTTCAGAGCAGATAGATCTTACAGGACTTCAGGGGGCTGGCACAGGACAATAGAGGCCAGTGAGGATCTGTCACATCTCACCTGGTCCCCACCTCTCTGCCCCACAGCAGGCAGAGACAGTGGATGATTTTTGCAAGAAGGCAAAAATGCTGCTTGACATCAATTTCACATCTGCAGACGCTCCATCCACACCTGCTTGTTGCCTTACACAGGGCTGCAGCCACTGGGTGGGATGGAACACACAGGGGATGCCTCCAACAGCATCCTGATCACTGCCCCAGCCACCCCACCAGCATTTGCTCACCATGGGACAGGCAGGTGGGACTGCCTGCCCGGTGAGATGTGGCACAGATCCATGCACACCTCTCCTGCATGTCCTCCTCCAGCCCTGTGAAGCTACACTAGAAGTGACTGCTCTGAAAGTGATTTCTCATGGAGAATGGGGCTCCCAAATGTTGCAGCTTCTTAATCTCATCTGCTTCTCTTGCTAATGATGGCTTAATACGCTTTTATCAAGCTCAAACTCCCTTCAGGGCTACCTGTGGTCTGGATCCAGGATGCTGAGCCAAGGCTAAGGCCATTTTCTGCAAGTGTTTATTCCAGTGGTTAAATGCAGCTAATAAATAAATAAATATCCAGATGCACCTGTGCCCTGTTCAGGACTGCACACATCTGTCTTTTGCTTCCAGGCATGGGCTGTTTGCTGAAGAGCTGCTGATTGCCCACCACCATCCCCCTGACAAAGCAATACACACTTCCATTTGATAGTTTCTTGATGAAGAGGAGAGAGGAGCATTCCCATTCCCCACCACAAATCACTTCCCTGGCTTTTATGCACTTGCAGCATTCCCCCACACCCTCATCAGTCAGACCAGGGTCAGGCACTGCCCTTCCACCACGGGGTCAGCAGCAGCCCTGCTCCCAAACTGCCTTTTACAAGAGTGGGCGCAGCTACTCACAGCTCAAAATGCTTTCCACAGCTCCAGATCACCTCCTGGGATCAGTTCCCGGGTTCCCTATCTTCAGATCATCTCCTAGTTTTTAAAATCAGTGCAAATTTGAGACACACTTCAAAACACCATCAGCAAAGATGCTGAGTCACACGGTTGGATGCCTCCAGGATGGTACCCACAGACGTCTTCTAGGAATGCCTCTGCCTCCCATGGACTCCCCCGCTGGAAACATTAAAACTACAATTATTGCAGCAGATTAATAAAGAGTACAGCATCTCTGGCAGCAATCTGAGGCAGGGACTCTCAGCAGCAATGAGTTCAAGCTATCAGGGCACATGGGCACACACAGCTGTGTTTGTGGTCCCCCAGTGATCCCAGTCACCTACGCCCTGCCACGCTGCCTCACCCGTTCCCCAAAACACACCCCATTTCCCCAAGCACTGATTAGTATTTTGATAAATAAACGTGTCTCATCACATCTGTTCACTTAACTCGCCATCGAGGGGTTGCCATTCCCACGTGCATTGGCTTTGCAGGATAAAATGCTAATGGGTTTCACAGCTCCGGTGTGATGTGGCCCCTCGCCTCCTCACAGCCCCAAGGGCATGGCTCCTGGCACCCCAACATCCTCCTGGTGCTCCAGCATCCTCCTGGCTCATGGAGCAGGAACTGCTGCTGTGGATGAGCCACCTGCCTCCACCCTGCTATTCTGCGTCTGGTGGGGAGAAAATGGTCCCTTCACTTGGTGAGAATTTAAAAAATTAACGGGCTTGTACCACTGCAGTGTTTGCAAACGTCCCCTTGCAGCAGAGGAGCTGTGCATGGCACTGGGGGGCACAGGTGATGGAAACAGAGGGTGCCAGCTGCCACTCACAGCTCTTGAGGTTACAATAAATAACACTGCAGTGCCCAGGACTGAGAGTTGGGAAGGCTGCAAGCTCTGTCAGCCCTTCCCAGCACAGATGAGAGGGAGAGTGAACTGGCATGTGTGCTTTGTGCAGGTCCCTACACCCCTGGCTGATGGGTCCAAGCACTTTCTGGTTGCTCTGTCTCAGAAATCACCCTCATTGTGAATATCTTTGAGGCCAGGCACAGCAGCATTGGGGACTATCGCTCTCCACTGCAGTCCCAAAATGCTGCAGTCTTGCTGTGGCACAGCCCAAGAGCATCCCTGAGCACTGCACGCTTCCTTCAGCTGCTGGTATTGAAAAGTGAGGAAAGGGGAGGAAGCAGGAGAAGGAAGGGGAAGACTCGATCCTGTGGGCTTTTAATAGGCTTGGGGTTAGACCAGCACTGGCAAGCTGTGAACATCCAGCTGAGTTGGGCACTCCATGACCTGGAGCTGGTGTTGGAAAAACATCAAACATCCCACAAGCTCAGGTGAGAGACCACCCTGCTGCTTTGCCCAGATGTGAGGCACCCTCCCTTGCTCCTCTGCCCGTGCCATGGGCTCAACCAACACCACAACCCAACTAGGAGCATCACATGCTTCCCCTCAGCTGCTGCCTGTGCACACCTGAAGTAATACAGAACAGTCAGTGTCAAACAGGAATATACCCATTCCTTCACTCACAGGAAATCACTTAAAATGGCAAAGAGGAAAGGCAGAGCGTGGGGCTGGAGCCAAGCCCAACAAACACTGCAGGGGGACAGAGGACATGTCACCACCTGTGAAAGCCTGTGAGGCTTTCACCCTCAGCGGGGGACCTCCTTCCAACAGTACCTGTGGGAACAACTCTGCTTTCAGAGCAGCCCATTGAGGGCAGGGAAGTGAGATCTCACCTTTCTGAGCTGAAAACTCGCCCTATGGTGGAGTGCTGCTCTGCTCCTGAGACACCAGGAAAGCACAAACTGCCCTGCCCCTGGAGACCAGAGAGTTCTCTGCTTTTCTGAACTAACAAATTTGCCACAGAAGCCAAGGAGCTGATCTTTCAAGGGTAAACCTGATTTCCCCTACTTTTATCTAAAATTTGGAGCAGGCACTGATCTCTTCTCTCTGGTGACTAGTGATAGGACTCAAGGGAATGGCATTAAGCAGTGTCAGGGGAGGTTTATTAGGAGGTTGGATATTAGGAAAAGGTTCTTCACTCCGAGGGTAGTTGGGCACTGGAAAAGGCCCCCCAGGGAAGTGGTCACGGCCTGACAGAGTTCAAGGAGCATTTGGACAACATTCTCAGGCACATGGTGGGATTCTTGGGGATGGTCCTGTGCAGGGCCAGGAGTTGGACTTGATTATCCTTGTGCGTCCCTTCCAACTCAGGACATTCTATGCTTTTATGATAATTTTCCTTCCCTCTCCACCTGTAAGCCAAATCAGGGATAAAGCAAGTCAGTGGCTCATTATTTTGGACCACAACGAGATATATATTTTTTTCTTTTTAATTAAAGGGAAACTCATTAACTCAAACACTTCAATCAGCTTAATTATCCCAATCCAGGAGTTTGCTGTTGTTTTTGGTTTTTTGGGGTTTTTTTTAAATAACAGAAGCAACCATCCCAGGGAGGTAAAACACCCATTTCCCCCAGAAGCCCCCACCACCAGCTGTGGCTGCAGCCATCCAGGCTCTTCCCAGCATGCAGTGACAGAGGAGTGTGAGAGTGCAGTGGGTCAGCATTCCACACCACACCACACTGCCAGCACAGAGGTGGATAAGAGGGTTAAATCCAGCTGCTCAGAGATAAGCAGGCCAGCAAACAGGGAACAGAGGTTTTCCAGCCTCCAGCAAATACCTGCACAAGGCACTTGCATGGCTGACACTGGGTATTTAACTCGGGATTTGCCAATATTGGAGACCCTGATGCCACATTTCACTAATGCTCTCCTGAAGAACTGCTTTCTTGGCTCCTCTGAAGCCTGTAAAAGAGAAGGCTGAAAAGATAAAGCAACTCTTGGCCTTGAGGCTGGCACCCTGGGGAAGATGCAGCAGCCCTTTTTAACTGCTGTTGGGATTTTTTGGCCTTTTGAGGATTCTTGTAGGGCCAAACACAGAAGAATCTGAGATGCTGTCTCACACAAGACAAACCTCAGGACATAAAACAACCAAAGACTCCTACAGCAGCTCTGGCAGAGCAACCACACAGCCAGACCAGGGTGCAAACAGGCATCCCACAACACACACATGGCCACAACTTCCTGATCTTAACCCCAGGCACATAAATTCCCAGGTGGCACCTTTGGATTAATACATTACATTTCACCACTGGCATTTAATTTCCCCTTTTGCCTTCCAAGACTAAAACTACTTCCAATTTCTGCTCCAGCTGACCAACAGCTTTTTATTCCTCTTGCATCCAGAAATACTGAACCGCTGCATCTGGGAATTCTGCAAAGATGGAGAGGGCCCTCTTCTCTGTGCTGAAGCCACTAGCCATGCCCAAGTAGCTGCAGCACCGCCACTAAACTTTAAAACCTGTTAGGCAGTGGAAAGCTTATGACTATGCTGGAAGACCTAGTGCTTCCAAAATCTGCATCACACAGGTCCCCAGAGCTGGAGACCTCCATGCAGCTGCCCATGGAGCATCCCACACCTTGTCTGTGGTCCAGATACAGGTAAGCAGGAGAGAGCAACACCAGTTTTGGCCGTGGGATGCCCCATCCCGCTCCCCTCCTGGCTCCATTTGGAGGCAGCCAGCTGCATCCCGTGTCACTGTGTTTTGCATAATCAAAAAGGGAGTTTAGCCTCCATAACCACAACCCAAAGGGTATATTTAGCTCAACTGGAAAACAAAGGAGATTGGGTCCACCGCAGATTAAATTAGCCGGGCCTGCTTACGCCAGGAGCGCCTGTCTGCCATCCACCACACCTCCCACGGGTTTATTCCTGGCTCCACGGTTCAGTGGTCCCCCCGTGGAGGAACGGACCTGCTCCGTGAAAGCACTGAAAAGGAAAATACACAGCAAAGAGGTGGAAGAGTGGGTCCAACAGGTTCCCAAAGCCTTGGGCAGGAGGACACAGACTCGCAAGGGTTTGCATCACCCGTCTCGACCGCGGAGCCACGGCACGGGATGAGGTGCAGGAGCCCATGTGGTGCTGCACCTCCTGCAGTCCACAGGGAGGAAGAGGATGACAGGGGACAACAGGGGACCCCCTGAAACCGCCCCCAGAGCCCAGCTCCAGTGTGCCCCCTGCACCGTACAGGAGCAGGGCGAGGACATTTCCCTCATGGTCTTCAGAACCTTTTCTTTGCTTAAGATCTGCCTCCCAGGGAGAGGCTCATTTTTCCTGCCTAATTTCCATTGATATAATTTCATCCCCCGTCTCCTTTGCTGCCGTCTCACGCAACTCAAAGACGCAGCCAAAGACGTGGTTATTTTTACATTTTCCTCCCAGGAGATGGTATCTCCACGGGGCACGGCTGCCATGCCACATCAGATCACTGCACCCAACCGGCTCAGCCCCACGACAGCAGGATGAAGTCTGGGGGACACCCTGCCACCAGGTATTTTTCTGTCTCACTGGCATTAAAACTCCCCAGCTTTTCAGTCAAGGGCATCCCAAAAAAAAAAAAAAAAATAAAAAAAAAAATAAAACAGCCCCAGCCCTGAAGGCAGCAAGGTGCTGTCCCAGCCCCTCTCACCACAGCCCCCACCTAAGCACCAAAACCATCTTTCAGTCATCCCTGTTTTAGATTTTTCTATGGCTTTTTGCATTTGTCATGGGACCCTGCAAGGCAACTTGCCTACCCTGGATCCAGGTCTTTGTGGATTCACGATTTCCAAATTGACCCAAATTTCCCCAGCATAGGAAGGGACTGGGTTTGGTAATCAATGCCAAGATGTTGAGGTCCACAAGATGACCATCCTCCTTGACCTGGCACATGGGCTTCAGCATGACATGGATTGTCTTTAGACCCACATCTCTTACTGGGCACTGGGAGAAGAAGAAAAGCAGCATTCTCACAAATAACCTAAGAACTTTTGGAATTTATAGAGTGGGGAGACAGAAAGCAAAGTGTGGGGCATGCAGGGAGAAGCTGGTTTGTACGCCCCTGGGAGAGGACAAAGCAGGGCAGCAGGATAGTCTCCTGCATGCTACAGCAGCTACACCCTGAAAGTTCACTCAGTGTTTTCCTTTCCTCCTTCCCTTGAGATCACTCTCACCATCATTTGTCCATAACAGCAAAGCCAGGAATGCAGGGAAGAAGGTATCAGGATGTGCGCAGCTTGTCTGTACTTACTTTACAAATAAAAGTGATCACAAAAAATGTTTGCACCCTGAAAGGAATCCTAGTACCCTTCCCCCTCCTACACCTCCCAAAGCAGAGCACAAATCCAGCTGCTCTGCAACCTTATCTTGACGCAGAAACAGTCTGGGACAGAGATAGAAGGGTTCCCCGAAGGCACGGCTTATTAAAGGCATCTTTACTTAGTAGGTTCTCTTCAAAAAGGCCGCACTGAAGCGCCGTTCCCGGACTGGTTTTCATCACGGCAGCAGCAAACACCACTCAGGCAGGGTCCCCAGACTGGTCATGCAATGTGTGCCCTTGCAAAGCCACAGGCTTTTTTCCAGGCTAAAAAGCAACCCAAGACCAGACAGATACACCCAGGCCAAGGCACTTTGGGGGACCCACAACTGAGAGTCACGAGGAGCTCCCAAACACGCCCTGCTCTCGCCCCAGGGATATTACAGGAATGGGGACCAGCACAGTAATGAAGTCCACAGGATGTTCCCTGTTTATCCAGCAGCTTTTCCTCCGACCCCACGCCCGCTACCGCAGGAGATTGCACACTTGCAGTCAAATGCTCCTAATCCCAGGTTTCAAGAACTGGAGCTACAAAACAACCACACAAAGAGGCAGCAGTTCGCACGCATCCCGGGAACCTCCCCGCAGCCAACGCCTCGCTTGTTTATCCAACACACGATCTTTCCACGTTCAGCTATTTTCATCCCACCCTGCTATTAATGGATGCAGAAGGCGGTTGGGTAAGGCTGTTCGACAAAAATCTCATTTAGAGATCAAGACAAGCTTAATTGGTTTCTAGCCAGACCTGCACAAAGATGGGTTACTCCACAAATACAGTTGCTAATCTGCCCATTATACTCCCTAAGCTCCCACCCACAAAGAAAAAGAAAATAAAGCAAAGATGCACAAAGGAATGCAGGATTTTGAGCGTGTTACTTCCAGTGAGGAACACATCACAAGTGATGAATTCTGCGAGAACAAGGGCATTGCTTTTCATTGAAGGAAAAGGATAATGAAGCGGTAAACAAAATAACAACAAAAAGACCTAACATAGATTAAATCTGCATTTTCCACAGGCAATCCACAGCCATTTCAGGTTCTTGAAGAGCATTTCCAGCAGCTATTGTTTCTGTGGGCAGAGAGGAGCAGGGGAAAAGCTTACACGGCCAAGGAGACATCACGTCACAAGTGACAGAGTAGAAAGGATGGGGAACCTCGTGATTAAAAAGCACAGGACTGAATCCCTGGAGAGCTGAATTCACTTCTGAACTTGGCTGTAAAAAAAAAATAAAAAAAAATAAAAAAAATCGCGAGTTTCCTGTATGATCACATCCCAGATGATTTATTCAAAACCTGGTGTTGAAAAGCAAGGGAGGGGGAGGAAGCAGGAGGAGGAAGGGGAAGACTCGGTCCTGTGGGCTTATAATAGGCTTGGGGTTAGACCAGCACCGGCAAGATGTGAACATCCAGCCGAGCTGGGCACTGCATGACCTGGAGCTGGGAGAGCGCCAAGCATCCCTCGAGCTCAGGTGAGAGACCACACATCTGCCCAGATGTGTGTCATGGGCTCAACGAACTCCACAGCCCCACCAGCAGCATCCCACAAGCTTCCGTAAGGCGGTGCTCCGAACAGAAACGCAGCCATGTGGAAAATGGAAAAGTTAGGGATTATTTCCCCGCTTGGAGCTACACAAGAATTTAGAAACAAGAACATAAAGCTGTCCTCCAAACGCAGCGTATTATAAATTAGACAACAGCCCGGTTCCAGCACGGCAGAGCAGCTGCAGCGGCGGCACAGGTAGAGGCAGGCGATGAAAGGGTTGTTTGGTTACAACCTTCTCCCCTTGTGCAGCAGCCTGGGACTCCCAGCTCCAGCTCACAGGGCCTGTTTATTTTCCCGAAAGCGAGCCAATTCTGCTGGGCGGGAAGCGCTGCACCCAAGGGAGAGCTGAGCTGCGGATCCTTCGGCAGGACAGAGCCAAAAACAAGGTCAGCACCAGAAAGGATGGCTGTCATGTGTTTTGGACCTTTACAGCAACCTTGAGCTCCAGAGCATCTTTGCAAGGGCCTTTTGCAGCAGGCGGGTTCACTACAGCGCAGAGAGCCACACAGGAGTTTTTCCAAGACCTTCCTCAGCCACATTGGGTGCTCACAGATCCAAGGCTTGGTGAAAGCAAAGGACAGCCTGGTCCCTGGCCTTGGACAAGGGCTTCCAGCCATGGAGATACAGAGCCGGTCCTGTCCCAAAAAGCTGCCGTGGGAACCCCAGGGTGAACAGATTCAAACTTTTCCTTTCAGCAGCGAGACAAGCTGTAATTAGCATCACCAAGTCCAGCCCAGGGGCTGGGTAAGGACAGCCCCGTGACATTATCTGACAAGGCGACTGCTGGATGTGTTTTCCTTGGCTTTTTTCCCCCCTGGTAAAATGAGCAGCCATTTTGCACGGGTATTTTTGCCCCCACTCCATGTTGCCTGGAGTCAATTTCCCAGAGTAAGGACATGCATTTCAAAACACACTGTAACAACCCATTGCCACAGCTGGAGCTCGGCTCTTGGAATCCTCAGGGATGGGTCCCTCCTCAACTGTCCAACACCCCCATGGCATATAGGGGGTGCCAGACCTCAAAGACACAGTCTCATGCTGCCTTCCATCAAAATGAAAAACATAGTCCAAAACACAAGGCAAAGGGAAAAAAATAAGAACATGAGGCAACAGAGCTACAGCTGCGAGACACATAATCACCACTGCCTCACACGTCTCTCACCTAGTTCAGCCTTATCCCCCGAGCAAAACCAACAGAGCTTCCTCTGATGCAACCACAAGCGATCCCTTGGAAATAAATTCAGAGTATTTTGAGGTTAAAGTCCCTCTTTAATCTCTTTTTCTCATGCTGAAAACTGTCATGTGATAGGATAGCTTGAAAAGCCTGGATATAAGGTAAGTCCTGGTGTGCCAACTAAGGGAACGGCACAATTTCACCGCTAGGTAACCCAAATCACAGCCTTGTCACACATCACTGCAGTTTGAACACAGCTATCACCACTGCATCAACTAAGAAATGACAAATTTTCTTGAACCCAGTGAATGGAAGAGCAGCATTTAATGCAAATGTAAATGGGAGAAAACATTGAGCATAAAGGCTCACTTGCAACCCCGGTCCCAAAAGCAGACTCACTTTAGGGATTTCAATATCTGGCATGCTCCAAAAATTTTCCTCAACATCTTTTTGCTCTATGTGATGGCTAGAGATTTCCCATGGCTCCACAGCCACCTGATATTTCACATGCAATTTGCCAGGCAGCACTCTCCATGGAAAAGGAGATGAAGGCCATAAATGGATCTGAGTCATCCCCGGAAAGCTTCCAGTCTCTTTGCAGGATGTCTCCAAAGTGCTGGAACGAGGAGATGGCACATGGGCTGAGGTCTGAAAACCAATCTCTCAGACCTAGAGTGCTTTGGTAAGCAAATGGCTTACATAAAATATCTGTCAGAACACCCATTTGAAGCACTGGCTGTTGTAAACAAGGTTGCTCCAGAGGCACCAGGGATTAGCACAGTTCAAACAGTCCTTGGCGTGACTTACCGGAGCGCCCAGGAACAGATTTGCAAGTTCAGCTTTTCTCCTGCCTGACGCTCACCCAGCACCACTGAACAACACCGAAGCTCCAACAGCCTTAACCCTGCCATCTCCTACAGGGAGGCTGAGACACAGGGATAGGGGTGGCAGAAGCCCTGTGCTCGATCACAGGACCTGATTGGAAGGAGAAAACCCAAAGAGACATCACCGTGGGGCTGCTTTTTTCCCATGTAGCTGGAGGAGATCCAACACCAGGCTGTTCGTGAGCAAGTTGGGCAAGTATCCCTCAGCAGAGGCACGGCAGCCCAAAGTTATGCATGGGATATGCAAGGAGAACAATGCCAAGCAAAACAGGGCAGCTGAAAAACACCAGGCACCCAAAAGGCTTACCCTGATATTAAGGCAGAGAGCAGCCTCTCTTCCCTGCACTGGGCACACAGCCACAGCCAAGACACTCCTAGTGCCTTGGGGGCAGAGGGAAGGAAACCTCAGTAAATGAAGTGTCCTTTGCATTCGATTCCTGTGAAAGCCAGGCATGGCAAGGGGATCCACCTTCCCATCTGCATCTCACCCATCCTCAACTCTAGCGAGAAGGTGCTGTGGTTTCCAGGAGCAGCAGAAGCTCCCATGAAACAATGGGAGCACGAAGGGTGACTGTAGTCACGGGAGAAAAAGCTTTACACAAACAGATTTACAGTCACTCACATCCACACAAGCATCCTTGAAGGAAGCAGCTGCACCGGACCGCAGCTGACGCAGACTCTCCAGGATGGCACACACGAGTTCACAGCTCCTCCAAGCGCTGTTTATTTAGAAGATACTGTGGCCAAGCGTGGAACAGGCACCTCCAAAAAACCCCACCTCATGACTGGGTGAAAGTCAGATGGATGTGCAGCTCCAGAGAGCCGCCTCAGAAAGGTCTGGACAAAAGAAACACTGAGGAGCAGCAGCAGGGCAGACCCACCACAGCCTAAGCTCTATGTCATGCAACACATCAGAGCCAGAAAACATCCCTCTGCGCTGCCTCTGCTTGCCATAGCAAGCAATCCATCTTGCTTGTTCAGGGTGAGGAAAATGGTCTCTGGACTGTTCCTCCATCCTCCTCCTCCCTGCTGGAAGACCTGCTAACAGAGTTTGCCTGTAAAAGGCACCAAGCTGCTAGAAAATCACCTGAACAGCATAAAACATTGTGGGTCTTTCGGCTCCCTTAACACACTCTCCCTCTTACACCCCAGACCTGAGTGACTGCAGATCCCATGCCAGAACAATGCCCCGCTGCATCCCCCATTTTCACACTCCAGTTTTCTTTGATTTTTAGGACAAGTACCATCCCCTCCTCCCAGCCCACGCAGTGCCTCATGGACACAGAGCACAGTCCCAGCTCCCCTGCCTTGCAGCCTCAGCGTATCCACAGTTGTGTTCCTGTCCAAAAAGTGTGTGCACTTTCCTGCTTGGTGACAGTATACACTCAAATGCTCAACCCTACAACCTTGGAGATGCCCCGCTCTCTAGAAGGGAAGGCAAGCTGATCCTCACTCCTGCAAAGCATGTAAGGAACCAACACCCTGCAGAACCTTCCCCAAAAGCTGCCAATCTCCATAGCTCAGTTTTGCATATTGGTACAGAGCCCAGCTGCTGGTGTTTCAAACACCACCCCCCCAGTCAGCCTCTGAATGGCACAGTTTTGAATTGCTTCCTCCTGCCACAGTGCCTCGGGGCAGGATCTGCCAGCAGCCCAGCCCATCGCCACGGGAAACAGGATGAAAGCCCCATGAGAAAGGGGAGCAGCAGGGAACACCAGGAGATCCCACTGCATTCTGCTCTGCTCCTCTGAGGATGGGCACAGGTCAGGTGGATTAATTGGGTCCTTCCCCTCTCTTTATCTCACCCATCTCTAGCTGCTGCCAAGTTGTTTTGAGCTCTGGCGTGGCTGCTTTCCACCCAGGGCCCAGCACAAAAAAAGGGATGAGGAGCCTCAGTACAAAACCCTTGGCAACAGTCCAAAATCCAGAGGTCAGTAATTGGGTCACTGGGTTCAGCTTCTGAAAACCATCCCTTCAGGAGGTGTGGTAAAAGCAGGAACAGCCGCCTTCACCACTGCAGCCAGAGCCGGACGCTCCTGCGGCTCCTCCACCGCACCCTCCACACCTTATTCCATTTACCCTCCCATAAAAGCACTGGCACGCTGACAGAGCAGCCGGGAGAGGGAGAGCCCTGACTTCCACACAGCTTCACTGCATTGCACAGGGCAGACATGACTCAGGTAAGCAGCACGTAGGTGAGAGCGCATCGCTATGCAATGCTCACCCCGAGGAATGCAGGAGGGAAACATGAAGCCACTTGTCTGGCACGGCAAACAACCCTTCAATCATCCGCCAGGCCCTGCAAGTGCCGGGAAGCTCAGCACTCCGGGTTGGGAAAGATGAGGATGTCTCCAACCAGCAACGCACCACCTGTTACCAACCGCGCTGCAACGCGCTGCTGTGCTTCCTCCATGCCCACTCCATGAGAGCTCCAAAAACACGTAAAAGAAGAACCCAAACACCAGCAAAGCAACTGGTGCGTCCTCCAGGAAGGTAAGGCTCAAGGAGCAGCCCTACTCTGGTGGTTTGACGTTTCCCCACTGCCGTGATGACCAGCTGGCGTGTGCCACGGTGGGTGAGAACATGTATGTCCACCAACACTGCCCTTCCAGTGGGTCAAAGCAATGTTTTGAACACAGACTCTCAAGGCAACTCAGCCCATGAGGCGTAACACTTCGAGTAACTTACTGAGTCACGGTAACACTGACTCATCAGCGAGTGTCTCTGCGTTGGGCAAACCCATCCATTTGGCTGATTTTAGGAAGAGGCCATGAGCAACCTCCTCGGCCAGGTGCTCCAAGCAGCACAAGCCTCTTCCGTTCAGCAAATTTACAACAAACACCTGCAAAGGGCTGGGGCTGAATGCAGGACGGAGCACGAACAGGAGGGGGTTATCAGAGATTCAGGTGGAGCGCACAGAGGTTGCTCCAGACCTGGGCACAGCGTGGGATGGGTGCCCTTGGGAATGACCCCACCCAACCTCACCACGAGGAAAACATAGGCCAGATGTTCAGACAACTTCAGGCGTTAATTTGGTTAATTTGCTGTAATTCAGGTGGCTGGTGTTCAGGCCACACCAATCATGAAACAAAGCGCTGTCAGCTCAGATCATGAAACTCTCCAGTCAACTAACCACGTCTTCATGGTGTGCCAGGCCACTTCTCTCATTTTCATCCCCTTTGGTTTTCTTCTCAGTGGCCACAAAGATCTGAAAGCTTTATGACTCACTGAGCTGAGATTTTCTATGCTACCCCAGTACTCCTGGTTCCTTAGTGTATTCCAAAACCTTATGACACGCCACGAGGGCAGGAGATACCAAGTACAAATGATCTCCTCAGAGGGCAGGAGGGTAAGTAGGCACCAGCACAGCTTTTCTCCCAGCCCAGTCTGAGGAAGCGGCGGGAGCAAAGAATAATCAAAGGCAAACAACAAATCACAACCAGCAACTGTCAAGGGGCTGAGGAACCTCTAATTTTTGCAGTAAATACAAAGTTGGAAATCATAGAATCACAGAAGGAACAGGTTGGAAGGGACCTTAAAGATCATCTAGTTCTAACCCCCATGCCATGTGCAGGGACACCTTCCACTAGACCAGGTTGTTCAAAGAATATGTCATTAAGGATGAGGGAACTAAGGCAATAAGCAGAAGAGCTTCTGCTGGAATATTTAACTACTTTCCAACCCTTTACTTGTTGTTTCTCTCATCCCCTAGTATGGTAAGCACAGAGGGTAAATCTGTATGACTGAGCATCTAGATTAACCAAGACAAAAGTCAGTGTCAGACATTTACTATTTCTTCCCCAATTTACAGCCCTTTGTTCAGATCAGCTCTTTTTTTTTCAGCATGGTGCTGACGTCTGTTGTGGTGCAGGAGTGAAAAGTACACATATGATTATCTTAAAAGGGAGGGGGGAAGAAATCAATATGGACATGATATGAATTTTATGGCATTCAGCTGCCACGACTTGCAAATAAACAGCTGTCCCAGCAGGTCCATGCAAGCTTAACAGCACAGCAGTAAAACGCAAGGCTTTTCTTCCCCTTTTAAAAGGGTTCTACCCATATAAAAAAGTATATTTTTATAATAAAATAAATTGCAGGTTGAAGAATCGTAGTTAGGTCACACTCAATTCCAGCAGAACAAGCGCATCCTGCTTCACACGGCCTCACCAGTCACTCCACAGCAGTGGCAGCTTTCTGAAGCCAAGTTAAGATATTTAATTACCAGCATCAAGTCAGAAACCAAAGCGTACAACAAAATCCTCATTTGTGAGCGAAGCCTGCAGAAATGTCGTTGAGCAGGCTTTGGCAATCTCCAAAGCTGACAGCTGGATGCCCTGGCTTATCGACTGCTAGAGCACACACGAAAAAAAACCCTCTGAATAGTTGCAGTGCCGAGCAAGCCTTCAAGGCACCCCCTCCAGCCTCTTAAAAAGGCTCACAGAAATAGGCAAGCTCCATTTATTAATACTTCAGAGATAAAACTGGCCGTGTAGGAGCAGCTCAGTGCGTGCCTGTGCCGGAGGAGGATGGGCAGAAGACCACCCGCTCCGGGTGGTGCATCCACCAGCATCCCCACTCAACCAGTTCAGGTAATGAATACAGCAGGTACATTTGCTACCTGTGCACGTGGTGGGCTGCTGCCAAGTGCATCGGCCAAAAACCTTCAGGCATCAGCCCAGCATGGGTGGTCAACGCATGGAAAAGCCAGAGCAGGAAGATGGAGTGAGAGGAGCCACATTCCCAGCTGGCTGACAAACAGTACTTGTGGGAAGCCCATCCGCCCAACAGCTCCATGTCTCCCCTGTGCTGGGTTCCTCAGCTGTGTGACATGACAGCGCGGGAAAAAGAGGAGGAAGAAACCAAAACAAAGCACAGAAGCAAAGGGAGATAAACATGACCCAGTTAGACCGGCTGTCCTCAGCTCCTGCCCATCCTCACGGGAGGAGCCGGCCCACCGTGGCTGTCCCTTTCCTGCTCCCTCCCGCGCCCCTGCTGAAAACAAAGGGTCAGATAAGGAGCCAGCTCAGGTCAAGACTGGTTTGACTCCGTTTCAAGCCCAGGGGAGCAGATTCAGCACTGATTTTACACCTCACCCATCCTGTTTGCCTCCCTGGGGCAGAGGCCAGGACACAGAGCAGGGGGCACGCCTGGCTGGCTGGACCCAAAAACCCCAGGCTGTGGCAGGGCACCACCGGCAGAGCCACACGCCAGCTGAGCGCTGGCCAGAGCCAGGAAGCGTCAGTGCTTCCTCCTGTCCCAGCGTCACACAACATTGGGCGGTCGGAGATCGTGGACTTTGGCTTTTGCTTCCTGCTCCCGACAGAGCAGGGGCAGGTCCCGGTGTATGGCCACAGGGAGAGCAAGGTGAGTCAGTCACTCATTAATCGAGGAACAGCAAGGTGGTTGTCTGACCTGCAGGGTTTGGGGGCAGTGCACGCCAAAACAAACCCCAGCGCCCACGGAAAAGGGTCCAGATGCTGCAGGACCCATTTACTCCTAATGAGACTGAAAGAAGGCAGGCCAGGAATGCCAGTACCTTTGGAATATGTTGTTTTCGGCAAGGGAGGATAACGATATTCCATCACGGTTCACCACGGAGGCATTAATACACACCAGCACCCGGTTTTGCATGCAGTATCAGAATCAACCTCTAGAGAGGGAAAAAAATGAAAAAGCCAGCTTCTCCCTCTGGGTGCTGCCGGGAGAAGCCGGCTGGCTGTACAATGCCGGGTGTCTGCAGTGCTCAGGCCCGGCTGAAACCACCAGAGCAGCCTGTGCCATGGTTTCCCCTCTCCCCAGCACCTGGCAGAGGGGGCTTGGCCACACCCCATGGTCTTCCACCCACCTCTGATTTCCTCAGGGAACCCCTCGCCCCTGGTTTGGCAGCACAGCCCCCCCCCCCCCAGTTCAAGTGGCTTCTGTCAGGAGGCAAATTATCATCTGTCTTTGCCTTAAATTAACCTTGATCACTTAAAGATGCAGAAAGCCTGTTTCACACCAGCACCAATGTACGAGGCAGTGCAGCCATCCACCAGCAATGTAGATCCCAGGGATAAAACCCCACTGTTTTATCCCCAAGCAAGTCAAGATCAGGATGTGACCACAGCCATCGCACAGCAACGGCAGTGGGTGCCAACCCCCGAGGCTCCATGCAGCAAGGGAGCAGCAAGGGTCCCTCCTACATGGAGATCCCTGACCTGAATCTCCTAGAATTTTTAGGTGGGCGCAGCCAACGACAGACCCGACCTCCCCGCCTGGTTCCTGAGCCACAAACCTACCTGTACCGAAGCCACAGCCCAACACCGGGACATGCCAAAATCCCGCTCCCTCCCATGCCGGCTCCCACACTAGAGCATCGGCTGGACCACAGCACACCCACAGCAAAATGTGTGACACCAGCACCAGCGGCTCGGCACACAGAGACGATGGAGCAGCCCCAGACTGCTGTGCCTGTGGGGAGGCACTGCAGGGACTGAGACCCCCCAAAACCTGGGGGAACCCCAGGAGGGGCCCTGCGGGTGTGGGAGCCGCCGCAGGGGTGGGAGCCGCCGTGCCAGCCGGCGCCGGGGCCGCAGCAGCCCCCTGAGGCGTTGCCATGGAAAAGGCAGCGCAGCAGCAGCATCCCACATCCCACATCCCGCATCCCACGCCCGCGCGTGGGCGCCCCCTGCCCGGCGCCCACAGGGCCGGGCACCGCCCGGGACACACCGGGACAGCGGGGCCGGGGGACACGCCGTGCCCCGGGGCGCTGGGAGCGGGGCGGGGGCCGCGGGGGCCCCGGCGCTCCCCCCGGGGCGAACAGCCCCACGCAGCGCCCCGGGCAGAGTGGGACGCGGGCTCCGCTCCCTTCCCTTCCCAACGGCGGGGAAAAGCAGCGAAGCCCCGGCCCCCGCCCCGCTGCCGGCGCTCCCGACCCGCCACCCCGGCACAGCCCCGGGGTACGCGAGAAGGGCAACACCCCCCACCAAAAGCCCCCCAGGGCGAAAGGGGAGGAGCGCCGAGGGCGCTCGGAGGACTCACCGCAGCGCGGCCGCCGCTCCTGCCGGGGCGGAGGGCTCGGTCCCCGCGGTCCGGCCGCCGTTCCTGCCGGGGCGGAGGGCTCGGTCCCCGCGGTCCGGCCGCCGTTCCTGCCGGGGCGGAGGGCTCGCTGCCCGCGGTCCGCCCGCCGTACCTGCCGGCGCGGCGCTGCGCTGCGCGGCGCGGAGCCCGCCCGGCCCCTGCCCACAATGGGCCGCGCCCGCCCCGCCCGGCGCGGTGGCGTCACCGCCCGCCCGCCGACGGGAGTTGTAGTGACGCGCGGGGCGGGGGCACCGCGCCGGGGGTACGGGACAGGGGGACCGCATAGGGACATCGTTTTAGGGGTACTGCGCCGGGGGTACGGCACAGGGGGACCGCACTGGGGGTACGGCACAAGGGGACCGCACAAGGACACCCTTCTAGGGGCACTGCACCGGGGGTACGGCACAGGGGCACCGCATAGGGACACCGTACTAGGGGTACCGCGCCGAGGGTACGGCACAGGGGAACCGCACTGGGGGCACTGCACTAGGGGTACTGAACTAGGGGCACCGCACCGGGGGTACGGCACAGGGGTACTGCATGGGGACACTGTACCCACTGCATGGGTACCGCACTAGGGACACCGTACTAAGGGTACCGGACCGGCGGTATCGCACGGGGGGCACGGCACTAGGGGTACCGCATCGGGGGTACCGCACTCGGGGTACCGCACTTAGGGACACCGTACTAAGGGTACTGCGCCGGAGGTGCCGCACTGGAGGTGCTGCACGAGGGGTACGACACCGGCGGCATCGCACGGGGGTTACCGCGCTAGGGGTACGGCACCGGGGGTACCACACTAGAGGTACCGCACTGGCGGTACCGCACCGCGGGTACTGCACCGGGGGTATCATACTGGGGGTACCGCACTGGGGGTACCGCACTAGGGGTACGGCACCGTGGGTATCATACTGGGGGTACCGCACTAGGGGTACGGCACCGGGGGTGTGGCACTAGGGACGCGGCACTGGGGACACCGCACCAGGGGTACCGCACTGGGACGGCCCCGCACGCAGCGCTGCGGGCCCCGGCAGTGCCCGTGCGGCAGAGGAGCCGCCTGGCTGGGGGAGCAGGCGGGAGGGAGGGTCCAGCTCCCGCCGAGCAGCGAGGATAAAGTTTCACCCGGCTGGCGACAAGGGTGACACGGACACGCGGGATCTGCTTCCCAGCTGCCTGGCAGAGGCCTCCCAAGCTGCAGCGTTCTCCGCTTGGGTTTAAGAAATCAATTTTCCAGGGGTTCCCATTTCGCGTGATTCAGAGCAGCAATTGGATACACGGTTGGATTCCCACATGCATGGGAATAACCTCGCTGCATGAGATGGCAGAAGGAGAAGTTACTGCTCTCAGTGCAAATCAAAACTCCGATCAAATTAATAGTGTGTAACATTTTACCTCAAGTAAACATTTTTTTTTTCTCTGGATAAGAGGTCAAGCTATTTAAATCTCGTACGATTTTTTTTCCTTTTTCCCCAGCAACAACCGTATGGGAAGGCCTGAAAGGTTGGAAGGGATTTACAGGGATTGTGTTTCCTATGGAATCTGCACAAATTGATACAGAGACAAAGGAAAAGCCAGTGGTGGGAAAGTAAAGAAAGGATATCTTTAGAAGAGTTGATACCAAAGAATGGAATAAAATCATAGAATCACAGAAGGGTTTGGATTGGAAGGGATCTTCAACATCATTAATTCCAAACCCCTGCCATCAGCAGGGACACCTTTGGCTAGACCAGGTTGCTCAAAGCCCCATCCAACCTGGCCTGGAACATTTCCAAGGATAGGGCAGCCACAGCCCGTGTTGAACAAACTGTTCCAGCACCTCACCATCCTCACAGTAAAGAATTTCTTTCTAAGATCTAATCTAACCCTGCCCTCTGTCAGTTTGAGCCATTCCTCCTGTCCTGTCCCTCCATGCCCTTGTCAGAAGTCACTCTCCAGTTCTCTAGGAGCCACTTTAGGCACTAGAAGGGGCTCAAGGTCCCCCCAGAGCCTTCTCTTCTCCAGGCTGCACAACCCCAGATCTCTCAGCCTGTCTCCACAGCAGAGGTGCTCCAGCCCTCAGAGCATCTCTGTGGCCTCCTCTGGACTTGCTTCAGCAGGTCCATGTCTTTCCTGTGCTGAGGACCCCAGAGCTGGACACAGAGCTCCACACAGGGTCTCACCAGAGCAGAGCAGAGGGGGAGAATCCCCTCCCTTAGCCTGCTGCCCACTCTGCTGGGGATGCAGCCCAGGATGTGATTTGCTTTCTGGGCTGCCAGTGCACAGTGCTGGCTCATGTCCAGCTTTTCATCCACGAGAACCCCCGAGTCCTTTTCCACAGAGTTGCTCTCAATGGCTTCTTCTCTCAGTCTGTTCTCAGATCTGGGGTTGCTCTGACCCAGGTGCAGAACCTTGCACTTGAACTTCTTGAAATTCATAAGGTTCTCATGGGCCTGTTCCATCTGTGCCTTAGTTTTCCTGATCCCACCCCTACACATCTGAATCCCTGTACTCTTCCCAGCTCACCTGTCACTGCTTCCACTGGCTGTGCATTTCCTTCTTACTCCTCAGTTTGAGGAGCAGATCCTTGCTCAGCCATGCTGTTTTCCAACCTGCCTTGCTTGATTTCTTACACATTGGGTGTTCAAGCAATGGGAGGCAGCAATAACAGGGATAAAAGGTGTCAAGGGCAGGCTCTTTGGAGCAGCAAACCCAACGATGTTGCTGTGAACCTGGGGGGATATGAGGATAAGCATATCTGTACTGGGGCAGAGCCAGCACAGGTTTTGGCAAGAGAAATTATAACTCACAAAATCTACCACAATCCTTGATGGAGCCAAAGATGTGGTGGAGAAGAGAGATCTAATGGATGTAACAGATATCGATTTCCTAAAGGCTCTGACAAATCCTTCGTCAAAGTAGTTTGAAGGGAGTAAGGAGCCATGAAAAATTAATTCAGAGGTTTATAGACAGAAACCAGAAAGGCCAGACTGGGGTGGTCAGTCTCCACAGTGGAGAGATGACCAGGGGAGTTTCATGGAGATCTGAGCAGGAGTCTGTGCTGCTCAGCACCTTCATCAATGTTGCAGAAGTGAGAGTGGGTAGGGAGGTGGAGATGGTTATTGATGATACTGAGCTGCTTGGAAGGGCTGACGGAACCAAAACGCAGCAGGATCTCGGGACACTCAGCGACAAAATGACAGATGAAATTCAGTGGAGCCAAATTTAAGTGATGAGCCTCACAGGGAGCCCTCCTAACGTTGTGCACACAGTGATGGGCTCTGAACTGACTACCACTTCACAGGAAAAGGATCCCAGGTTATAACAAGGAATTTGATGAAAGCATCAACTCATTGCTGAGCAGCAGTCAAGAAGGCAAATAGAAGGGTAGGAGTCTGTGAGGAAAGAGGAAAAGCTACAGTCCAAATTCCTAGTTTGCTCACCTCTTGAATACTGTGAGCAGTTCTGGTCTCTGTTCTCACCAAAGAACTAGTGATCAAAGATATGGACCATTTTTCACTAACTGGCTAGGTCCAGACTATTCAATACAGCATTTCTATACAAGCCTTGAGCACAGGAAGTCCTGGAGCTTGCAGCTTGCTGCAGGCTTGGAGAGTTATGGGAAAATATCTCTGAACACTTCTCATACCCTTAGCTTATCATACACCACTGGCTATGAGAGAGAGGAGGCCGGGCAGCACCACTTTTCTTATGCTCTTGCATTCATCTTTTTTCCTCCACAAAATGCCTTCCCAGGACTTTCCTTCCCACTCCCCTCCTCAAGGACTGAAGTTAACCACGTAGTGGTGGTTTGATATGGAAGCTCCCAGCCTGGGCAAGCAGCTGCATAATGGTTGGCATCTGGAATTGCATCTTCCTCCTGGAAAGGGCTCAGCCATTTTCTTGTAATTGCCTCCTCGGAGCTTGTTTGGAGGCTGCTTATCAAGTCCCATTGTGTTGCTTTCCTGCTTGTTTTTCCAACAGCCGCCTATTAAATTAAGCTCCTGTATTCAGGCAGGAAAACCCAATAACCAGCTGCCCAGAGCCTCTCTGGATAAGTAGGACACATGCAATAGTCATCGCATAAGACTGATGAGCATCCGTCCCTGAGAAGGGGAGAGCGTGGGTACCAAGCCTGCCTGGAGAATAATCCCTGTAATGCCTTGTAACAGGAGGGGTTTGATAGGGTTTTTTCATTGGATGAAAAACTAAACCAGGACTTTCTCTGAGCTGAGGGAAAGAAAATGGGTTTCTTGTTCTAAATCTGTAAGAATATACTCGGTATTGTTCATCGTTAGCTGCTCACTAGACCCTGTAAATGTTCTCTGAGATCAATCCGTGTCAGATCAATATTGTCTTATCCCAGGGGGGGAGTTTTTATGTGTCTGCTCCGGGGAAACTTAAAAGGACACTCTTGGTTCAGCTGAGAGTAATGGAATATGGAACCCACCCCCTTACAAAAATTAAATAAAATTTATTTTGGAGGAAAAAAAGCCCTCTCTTCTTGAGGTCATAGTCTTTGATGTTGTACAGATGACCTGCTCAGCAGAAAAATGGGCTGTAGCTTTTATTTAATTGTTTTGGTCTAAGCTGAAGACTCGCACCAAATGAACAAAACCACCCTGTGAGCTGCCACCACCATCCCAATCCATTGGAGTTCATGGGAAGATTTCTGTCGGCTGCAATCAGGGCTGGTTTTGGCTCTGAGGTAGGAGACAGCGTTATGCTTTTTGCTCTTCGAAACAAGGTTTTCAGAGTGTGTAGGTGACCTTTTGGGGCTCTGTATCTGAGCTGGGAGGTTCTGCATGAAAAACAAACCGCACCCTAAGCCAGCATTATCTCCAACAGCGCTGAGCCCAATCTCACCCCAGGATTCACATCGGCTCCCTGATGCTGGCAGGGGGAGGTGAAGCTTTGGTGTAATGTTCCATAGCCTCAAAAGGGAAAATAAAGGCATTCCCAAGGCGGGACTCAGCCATGCCTGTGGTGGCTGGGAGTGTTAGCAAAGACTCAGTGGATTTAGGCCCTGATTCTGCAAAGTCCTTAAGCTTGTAAGGAATTTGTAATTTGCTTGTAAGCAAATTCCCATCCGCTTCAGTGGCATTTAATCACATGCACATAAGTGCTTTATGGTGTACCGGGGAGTTGTACCTTGGTGGAGGTGGGGATACTGAGCCCAAGCACCTAAATTATTTTCCAGAGTGTTCAGAGAAGGGCAGAATTGTGGAATCATGTCACAGAATCTGAGAATGATTTGAGTTGGAAGGGATCTTAAAGATCATCTAGTTTCAACCTCACTGTCATGGGCAGGGACACCTTCCACTAGACCAGGTCGCTCAGGGCCCCATCCAGCCTGGCCTTCTGAGAAATAAGATATATAAGAAATAATTAGAGAGCATATTGTGAGACTTCTTGCAAACAGCTACTGCTTCTAGTGAGGTTTTGCTCCAGACCTGCCTGTCCAAGCCCACTCTCTGCTGGGAGATGCTGGGAGAGAACGCCCTCTGCCAGCTGCTTCCCCTGAAAAAACACCATGTCCTGTGGGGACAGAATGACTCAGATGAGTGGCAGAGAGATATAAATCACTTGGAGGCCTGCTGGGAGTGTAGGAAGTCATTAATAATCTCAGTGCCTTGGCCAGGGCCTTCCACCCCGTGCTTCACTGCGCTCCTGTGGTTGCCTTCCTCCCCTTTCCACTGCTTCCTGCAGCTGCCAGAAGCACTTTGTGCTTCCCTTGCCATCCATCCTCCTGGCTGTCTCCCGTGAGATGCTGCATGTGTGGCCATGCCCTGGTTTGGATCATCTTGCTTGTACCTGGCCTGTCTTTGGCAGGCCCCTGACACATAAATCCTGATTGCTCACGAAGCCAAGGGCGAATCTTCCTCCCTGGATCCTCCTGCCAGTGCTGGGCTTCACCCACAGTCTTGTGCCAGCCTCAGATGCTAGGTCTGGGGGAAAATGTGTTGTTCAGGGTGGGTTGAGGGTTCTATCTCTTTCCCCCTAGACTCCACGACCCTTTTAGGAAACAAGCCATTTCTGATTAGGGATCTGTAACTTTGCCCGGGTCCTTTTTCTCCTCCCTGTTCCTAGAGATGACTTTTCTTGCACTGAATTGCTATAGGAGGTACCAAAAAAACAAACCAATAAAAATCCATAAAAAAGCCCAAAACCCCAAACAAACAAAAAAAATCCACAAAGAAACCCCAAACAAAACACACGAACAAACAAAAACAACAACAAAACCCTAAAACAAAACAAACAAAAATATTTCAAGGTAGACAGAGCGAATTCTCAATGGATGAGCAATCAGTACCCCGATATCTTCCCTACACCCATGGATATTTATCTCCTGAGAGCAGGGAAAGAGGTAGGATGAAGGGTAGAAGTCAGGGAAGAGATGAAGCAGGAGGAAGAGGAGCAAAGGGGTGGTAGGGGGGTGTAAATCAGTGCCTCTCTCTCAAGGCCAGAGATTGCTGCAGATTTACACCAGCTGTTGCTGGGGCTGTCAGAGAAGGGTTTAACAGGGATGCGTGCACAAACAGCCTACAGAGAGAGCTGCTTTTATTTGTTCACATCTAGCAGGGGTTGAATTTATAGCCTTTGCAGAGAGGCCAGCAAAAAGCCAGAGCATCACTTAAATCCCACTTAAAACCTCAGATTAAGGCTTTGCGGGAAGGGAGAACGAGGAGGTAGAAACGACCTGGCCAGATTCTGGCTCCATTGCTTGGGAGATTGGGCTACAAACCCACCTGGCAACAGCAACCAGGGAGTCAAGTGAGGCTGTTGCCTTATCAGTAGAGCATCCTTTGCTCCAGAGCTGGAGCAGAGGCAGAATGAGGAAGTGCCAAGTCACCTTATGCTCATGAGGAGTCTCCATCCTCTTACTGGAGCGTAAAACAGTTGAGCTCCAGGTTACCAGGAGCATCCCAGCCCAATTCTGCCATCCATTAGGGACGGGAGCTTATCCACAGGTAATTAGGAGCCCTCATCAAGGGCCTAGCAGCATTTGGAATATCTTAATCCTCTTGATCTTTGATATTATCCAGTTTTCTAAGCACCTATCTTACTTTTGCATGACACCTAAGCCAATTCTTGGCAGAATTTGTCCAAAGTGACTCAGTCAAGGTCACACATGGAGTCTGTGGTCAACCTGGGAATGGCTCCCAGATACCCCAAGTCCTGGCCGAGCACATTAAATCACAAGACCATTTCTGTCTTGCTCACTATTTTGGTCACCCTGATTTGTCCTGCATCATTAAATTTTTGCAGCCACTGACTCCAGATGACTTAAAGTTTGTGCCTCCTGTCTCCAGTAACTGCAGAGCTAAGGGGTTTTGTTCCTCCCAGCACAAGGGCTGGAATGTGAAGACTCAGCGACCAGCACAGGCAGGAACATTTCCCCCATCCCTGACAGCTGTGTAACTGGACATACGTGCTCCCAGTGTCTTTCAGAGCATCAGTGTGGCTTTTACAGGTCCTGGTGGAGCATTTCTTTCTAATAAGAAGAATTCAGGACAGATCTGTTACAAGACTTAAATAATGATGTTACACTCAGCAAAGTAGCAGAGCTCTGTTGCATCCCTGTCCAGAGATCATATCCTGCATGGATGGAGCAAGCACAGCACTGCTCCAGCCTCCCTGCTCCATCATTGGGCACTCCTGGGGTGACATCAGTGCCCTGAGATAATCTCTCTTGACTGGCTGCATTTTGCTTACAGGTTTTCCCTCGAGGGCTTTGGGTTGCTCTCTGGTTGCAGTTTCTCTGCTGTGAGGACTTTTCGTAGGCTCTTGTTCCTTTTTCCATGGCACCACCCCATGCTCCACCCCAGGGTCTCTGTGCAGCTGTGGCTCCATCAGCTATCAGAGCCACTGTGCTGGGGGTGTTTGCGATGGGGAAGATATTGCAGCCACCTCTGGTTGACCTGGGCTGTACCCGCAGGAATGGCCCTACTGGAAAGGTTTCCTGGCTGGGCATGGGGTTGGACACTGCAGGAAAGGTGTTTTCTTTCCTCTGCTCAGCCTTTTCTCTGATTGCCCAAGCAGACAAACCTCTCCTCCTCCTTCATCTGCCTTGCAATAATTTAGGCCCATGCACTCGTGGCTGGGGGATATCTCGGTGATATCTTTAGATACTGATGTCCTCATATCTAAAAGCTGTCCATGGCTGGTGCTGCTCAGAGGTCTCAGACTCAGGTTGCAGCCTTGGGAGTGCACCACCTCTCTGGCACAGGAGAAGCCACTGGCAGTGCGGGGATGAGGACCTGGGGGCTGTAGGAGACACATGGAAGTAGTAGCAGCCTCTCTGCATCACTGCTCCAGCAACAGGTTGGTCCCAGCCATGCCCTCACTGCCCCGGATTGCTGGTGGCAAAAGGGTGTTACCAAACTGACAGAGAGGGAAATCATGGTCACAGCAACAGCAAGAGGGACCTCCCCAGTTGCAACCTCCTTAGTCACAGCTGGATTACTAACCCCATTTTTATATTTTCCATGGGGGTGGCATGAGTAAGAGCTGACTCCTAGCGATGGCTGTTGCCTCAAGAAACCCTCAAGGAGAGAAATGCTGACAGGACTATCAGGCTTGTTTAGGTTTCAGGCCACATCAGGAGAGCTGTGCTAGGAGCAGGATGGTGACTCAGGTACAGGACAGAGCCAGCCCAGAGGGGCCAGGATGGAGAGGGCTGCCCCAAGCATCCCCCAAGGCAGTATCACTAGGAGGGGATGGGCATGCATTGCTCAGCCTTTTCCATCATCTCTGCAACACCTCAGTCCTTCCAGAGATTATATTCAAGACATGGACTTGCCTTGGAGAAGAGCCCCCAGCCCCTGCAGCAAACCTGGTCTGTTCATGGCTCTCCCCGTTTTGACTGATGGTGAGATGGGGGTGAGATCAGGCCTTGGGAGCATTTTAACATCTCCCAGATGCTGTGTTATGTGTAAGGGACAGTGCAAATGATGAGCATAGGTTACAGGTTTCAGGGCTCAAACACAGGCCAAGTCTCACATGTTTCCTGCAGCTCCCAGCCATGGGTATCCCAGCAGCCCCAAGATCCTGGCTCCAGCCTCCCCGCAGCTGGCTGGGCGGTTGCAGTGCAGAAGCAGGAGATGGCAGCCCCCCAGCAGCCTCCAGGGTTGAAGTCAGGGTTTGCACCCAGACCCTGGGGCGACTCCCCTCCCTGTGGAGAGCCGGGAAGGGGAGGGATGGGGAAGAAGAACTTTCCCACTTGGGCTGAGCCGATGGGAACGAAACCTTGCTCCCTCGGCCCTGACTGCCGAGGCGGTGGGAATCTGAGCTCAGCCCCTAGGCGACTTAATGGGCTTTTAAAAAACCCCTTTGTATTGGATCCATTCTTCTACCCAAAGCTTGCTGGCCCCGCTCCAAGGGGAAACCTTTGATTCTGCAAATACACCACAATTATCATCCCGAGGAGTCTCAGCTATCAGGCTCCCCCGCCTCCAAAAGATCAGCAGGATGCCGGAGAGGTGCTTAAATCATTCCATCCCAAGAAAGCCTTGGGCTGTAACAGCTTCCCCGTTGCTCGGAAAAAGCCACCCCTCTCCCAACAGCCCGGCTCCATTTTTCCTCCAGTGATACCGTCGCTAGTGGAGGCAGGGCGGGCAGCGCTGCGGAAACCAGGCCACCGGGCTTCCCGGCGATTTCATCAGTCCTGGGACCCGGCTGGCGGAGATTTATGGGCCCGCAAGAATCTCGCCTTGGAGTTATCTCCCCCTCCCTGCTTTTTATGGCCGTGCAGATAGAGATTCAGCGATAGAGCCCTGCTGGGCACCATAACAAGCTCGCTCTGTTTGACAGTTGCAAATATTTTTCTCCAACACTGCACAGGTCCATGTGCACAGGCTGCTCTCCCAGAGTCGCCAACACCCAGCACCGGGAAACTCGGCGTGGGGGAGCCCAAAACCAAAAGCTTGCCAAGCACGGCATCCACTCCCATCCTATTCTTTGCTCACGTCTCCCCTAAGCTCTCCCATCTCCTCAAGGTAGGTTTCTATTCCTTTTAAATTGCTGGGTTGTTGTTTGGTTTTTTTTTCAGAAGTATTTTCATTTTCTTCAGTTTATAAAAGTCCTGCCCTTCTGCAGTTCTCTCCAGTCTAATGCTGGGATTTTTGAAGGGAATTTAGGGGAGTTAGGTGCTCCACTTCCAGCAGGAACCCAGCTCTTCTTTCCTTGCAGAAATCCCCCTTTAAAACAGGTCGTCAGTACTTTTCTGCAGCTGTTTTTCTTAGTAGTCTAAATAAAGCTTTCAAGTTATGACTCCTTGATGTGAGGCCAGATTCAGAGGCTGTCAGTTCCTTTGTGTATCCTCAACTTGTCCGGGGGTGTTTTATTTTGGGATGGCTGCTTGCTTTCAGGGCTTGCTGCAGAGCTGTGCATTTAGCAGCCCCCTCCTGCCTCGTTCTCCTGCTTGCCAGTGACAGTGTAAGCTCCAAGCACCAACCTGAGTTTGGCCCCTGCAAATCCCTTGCACTGTGCCTGCCTTTCTTGCAAGGCCGAAGGATTTTGCAAGCAGGAATTTGCTCTGGCCATGGGTTCCCCCTGAGCCGTTGCAGGAGCCCCAGGGAAAGGTGCTTCACTCTGGTTGAGCAGCCAGACCCAGTGTCCTTCCCCAGCTGCAGTCACAGCCCTCACGGCCCTGGGACACAGATGAAGTTTCTTCCTTGTGGAAATTAATTTTATGGCAAAGTCTGATCCCCTTTGGTAACACACAGGTATTGTCATGTGGATCCAGCAGAGGCTGAAATGATGTGGCATCATTTTTGGGGACTGCATTCCAATGCTGCTCAATATGCTCCATGACCATGTCCCACTTGCTTAGTCTCACTGGTGTGGCCAATCCATCCAGTTCCCCAGGCCAGCCCAAGATGAAGGCGATGGGAGCACAGGAGGCTGAGCCAGCTCTGCCCCCAGGAGAAATGTGGACCCACAGCTTAGGGACCAACACAGCTCACCCCAGAAATCTGTCAGCAAGCAACAGGCTGAAGCCAAAAATCCACTCCTATCCTTTACCAAAACCACTGCTGCTTACTTAGGATGCTCCAGGCATGATTCAACGCTCATTATCTTCATTGGGCTGGAGATTAGGCTGCAATCTTTCCAGATAATAGTTTTATTAGCTATCTTTTTACATTATTTATTTGCACTGAGTTCAGAACACTCAAAGCTTTCACTGGAACAGTAACACCAGTCCAGCAGACAACATCTTATGCTGTGCTTTCTTGCAGTAGCAAAGATCCTGTGTAGAAGGAGCGATCCCAGGCCAAACGTGCTCTTGCCAACAAAGTTCTTTTGGCTCAAGCAAGCTGTAGGTGTTATGGGTGCCCCACCAGCTGCTAATAGTGGGGAAAGGTCATTTCCTAGGGCTTCGGCACAGGCAGTGGACTGTTGTGTCCCATTACCTGCTGTGCTGGGCTCTGCCAGGCCTAATCCCAGCCAAGGGACAACCAACATCCATGGAACGGCTCACCTGGGGCTTTTTCTTGAGCTCCCATGACCCATCTGCCCACGGTCATCCATCCTGCCCCAACACAAGCTGGCACCAACCCTCTTTTGGCTGGGACAAGATTGCATTCTCCCTCCCTCCCTCTCCCCTGAAGCAAGGCCTGGAAAAGAAATTAGACTGCACTAATTACTGATTTAATGATAATTGCATGGGCTACTGGCTTTGGCCTTGGTCGTCAGCCAAGACAGCACATGGGCCACTGCAAACCTGTGGCAGCCCAGAGTACTAACCCTGGGTACGAGGGCTGGCTGGAGTTGGCCCTGGAAAGGGCTGCCTGGGAGGTCCTGTAGTGCGTGCTGGCGATGTTACCCAGCCCAGGTTTTCCTCTGACTTCATGTCACTGCAGAGGATGACTGTGGGGAATGATGTGTCCATTCACCTTTGCCCTGTCCTTAATGACCTTGTCATGAAAACCAGGAACTGACAACACGACCCTCTGGACAACCAGATCCTCTCTGGGATGCAAGGGACTTTTTTGGCGCAGGGCACTCAACTTTCTCCATTTCTTTCTGAATGACTCTCTTCACAACCACAGCTGCCTACCATCCTCTTAGCACACCTACCAGTCTGGGTTAAAGGGATTCACATGGGTGTGGTTGTTTTTTTGGCTCACATTCTCCCTATTAGCTCTTGGACTGCTGGTTGCTCATTGCTTCTGGAGCTGAGCACTGCCCTGCATGACACCCGACGTGCTCCTTAGGGAGGGTGATCCAGGAATGTCCTACCACCCACCTGAGTTCAGTGAGTGCAGAAGCAGTGCTGGGGACAGGCTCAACAACATGCATGGTTTTGATAGCCCCAAATGTCCCCATTCTCCCCAGTTCATTCCTGGAAGAGAGATTCCCACTCGGGGAGGGACCACTTGTGACGTAAGCACCACACAGGTGCTGCCGCTCCCCAGTAAACCTGGCAGATCCTGTGGGCCAGCTTTGATATGTATTTCTTTGCTATTTGAAACAATCTCTCATGGAAGAGCTTGGACTGGAGGCTGTATATAAAAGCTGCTGTTGTTTTTATTGGGCTACCATCCATCTGTTTATAACACAGATGCCTTGAGTGATTCTGCTGGTGGGAAGCGGAGGTGAAGAGGCTCCTTTGGATGTGCTCAGAAATCATCTCCACATCCAGGACTGCTTTTAAAGATGTTTAACATCATTCATCTTCCAAGCCTTTCAAAGCACTGCCACATCTCTGGGGTTTGGTATAAACACTCAGCTGCAGAGGACGTGAGAGAGAGAGTGGGGCAGGCGGTGCAGTTACAAGATGTCCTGCGTCAGAAGTGGTGCAATTTGTAGCTGCTTGGAAATGCCCTGGCAGAGAAATAGGGAATCTGGGAGACGCACCTCTCCGCTCCTGGCCCAGTCCAGAGGCAGTCTGTCAGCCCCAGAGCACAGGGACGAAGCACTAATGGAGCTACAATAGAGAATGTGCTCTTTTGCTTGCTCTTTGTCTGGAAGAAGCTCTGGATAATATTTCCTTGTCTGTTCCTCTTCAAAATCCCAGCTCCAGCTTTCTGAAGCTGCCAGCAATGTACTACCCTTGGCTCTGCCTCTAACTGAAGCTCTAGTCTGTCAGGAAAGGATAAGTTTGTCCCTTCTTTTGAACTACAGAAGGGGAGTCTCCATCCCTCTCCCCACGTGTGGTACACCTGCCTACATCCCACCTTGGACTCTTCTACCCAACAGCCACTGCCAACACCCAGCACAGCTCCATCTGCTCCACCTCTCTCCCATACCCATCCCTTCGCTATCGGGACATACCTTCCCTGGCAGATGTCCAGGGAGGCTGCACAGCAGCACAGAGAGAGTCCTGGTTCCCTTTATGCCTCCTGCAGCCGTGGCTCCTGGGACTCAGACTGTAACTAGATGACTTGCCCAAGACCAAGGAGTGGGTCAGTGTCAGAGGAGGGATGTGGACATCCCTCCCTGGGCTGTGCCTCCAACCTGGCCTCATTCTGTGTGAAAAGCACACAAACCGGACATTCAACTTACCACGTCTTTGCACAAGGCCGGCCACGGCCAGGGCTGCCAGGGAATTATCAGATGCTCTTGTGGCTCTGCAGGGAAGCCAGGATTCTAAGGGAAGGGTTACTGATTGCGTTTGGCCCTGGGGAGGTGTGTTGGACAAACTGCTGTATAATCACTGCACAATCCAGCCTGCAGAACAGCAGAGTAATATTTTTCTCTTATCATCGCGGAGCTTTGGAGGCTCTTATTTGATCTCCTTTATCCATGTGAATGTGTTCAAGAATGCAGCAGCCTCTGCCTGCAGAATAGCTGCTATTGTTCCCTTTGTTCATGTGTCTGGGCTGTTCCTCAGCCTCCTCTCTCCCTTCCTGCAAAGAGAAACACTCTGCATGGTCAAAAAGTATCTTTACAACTTGATCTTAGATATCAACTCAGCCATGGGAAAGGCAGAGGGCATATTTTCCTGAATATTACAGCTTTTTATGATCCAGAGGGGAGCATGGTGAAAGGTACCTTGAGCTCACATAGTGAATTAGCTGCTTTAAACTTCAACCAGGATATACTCACCCATGCCCACTGCAAGCTGCTCAGAACCAATGCTGAAAATAGATGGCATTGGACTGGACATTTTTGGCTGATCTATCTGTTCCTCCTGAAGTGCTGACCCTTTTAGTTCGAATAAATCCACAGTAACAAAGCAAATCAGCTTGGAAGAGAAACAAAGAATCTGAAGGCCATGAGAAACACAGATCTGCATTTCAATTTTTTATCCTGCTTTTTTTCTGATACAAAAGCTTTTACATGTCTTCATGCTGAAAACAGGCTGGAATTGACTTAGATATTAAACGTATTTAACTAAGAGACTTTCTTTTGTGAGTGTGGGACTGAATTCAGTGCTTTTCAAAACCAGGCCTCCAGCTTTGCAATAATGTCTCTCTGATTTCTAGATCAGCCCTTTCCACTTCTCCTTTCAGACAGGTCTGTGGTAGATTATCCTAACACAATCTTTACACCCTGTCAAGTGCACAGTTTCAAAACAAACCTCAGATCCCTCTGAAAACCCATCTCCTCTTCATCCCCCTCGTGGAGAACCTGTAGGAAGATGTCAAATTACACAAACGAGAACTTTGGCACAGCCGGGTTAGATCAGGCCGAGTTAGTCATCAAAGCTACAGGCTGGAGGTTGCTAATCTATTGGTGACTTCCAAGCAAATTATTTTTATTTTCTGTTTACAAAATAAGAGAATTGAGATTATTGGTTAGGCAATGAGGTGCAATGCATCACCAGCTGTGGTAAAACAAAGATGATGCAGAGCTTGCTCGTCCACCGAGGAAGGTGTGCTCCTTCATTAAGCCTGAGTCATCACTTGCATTAGGAGCAGGATGGAAGGACGGCACCAGAGCCACTGGCTGCTGCCACAGGGCTGCTGGCAGTGGCCAGAACCTGCTGAGAGCCTGATCCTGCACTGCCTGTGGCACACACACACACAACTGGTGAGACAGGTTGGAAATCACTGGCTCAAGGCTGGATGTGTGCTTTGGCTTTCCCACCTGCCTCACTGGGAACTCCTTTAGAAATCCTTGCTGGGAATTGCTCTTCCAACTGAACTTATGTGGGCTGGAGGCCAAATATTTATTCATTTTTTTTAGGTCTTGTTACTTTTTTTTGCACTGAATTAAGCAGAGGAAATCACTTACTGCTGTTCAAGTCTCATGGATGTGCTGTGCTGTTAATCTCAGACTTCATAAATTGTAACTTAAGCTTCCTCAAATCACGACATTTGTATTTGTTTATTTTTTAAATAAGAGAAGTTGGCTCTTTTCACTGGGGTTTTGTGCTTTCAGGACATGACATGGCTTTTTCTTCCCTCCACATGTAGCAGCAGGAACAACCCCTTCTGCAAAAATTACAACCTATGACACAATTGCCTGACTCCAGAAACAGGAATTTAGAAAAACACCTCCTTCCTAAAGACCCAAATGAAACCTTTTAACATGGGCAGTGAAGGTGGGAGCAGCCCAAGGACCAAGTTCTTTCCACCCTGATCTCATTGCTTTTAGCAGAGGACTCTGAGACTGCCTTTGCTGAGCACCCATTATTTGATCTGCAGACTGAGGAGAAAAAAAACCATCCAAAGAGCAGCTTATTTTCAGTGTGGCATCTCCTCTGCCTTGTGGAGTGCAGAAAGCAGTAAAACCCTCCCACCCAGCACTTCTATTTTCATGCAGTGTCAGTGTGAACAATCCCCCAAGAGAGCTCCGAGTGTCTCTTTCCTCTGCTCAGCTCACAAAGCAAGAGCAAAGAACAAACCTCCTTTCCTGTCCCTCCTACCTCCCTGAATCCCTCCTCATTAAGGAAAGAAAAGGTCAATATTGGCAGTGTTGAAATGAAGCACAAGGACCCAACCACCTCCTGCGCCTGGTGCGGGGCGTGGAAAGAGCCAAGCGTGAACCAACATTTTCCAGAGCCTCCATCAGCTCAGGGGGCTGTTTTGGCTTGCCAGTGTGCAAGGAAGGAGCCTGACTTCAGGAAGCAATTTGCAATCAGGCCCTTAGGAGACTAGGGGAGGGAAAAAAAAAGCATCTGTGAGTGGGTCATAGGTTGGCCTCAGACAGAGGTTTGAAAAGTGTCTGGCAACTTGGGAAATTCAAAAGGTGGTGGGCAACCCCCACCAGGAGGATGCTGAGGAAATCTGAGGCTTGCCACATCAGAGGGCCCTTAGTGAGACTTCCCATCTTGGCCTAAGGCACCTGCTCCCCTCTTTGCAGCATCTATTCACCAACATATCCATGCAGCAAAGCCGCCACGTGGGCCTGTGTTGTTCTCAGCATGAGCTCATCTTCTCAAATGCGATGTGAAGAGCTCATGTTTCCCACTCCACCACGTTACCACCCACCTTTTCTCTCTACATCTGTCTGCTGCCTCTCCATAGGTCCATCTCCATGGCCTGGTAGGTGCTCTCCTGGCCAAGCATGGATTTGGTCAATGGTGTCCGTCTTCCTCCACTTTCATCCCACTACCTTCATGTTTCCTCCTGTGTTGCCTTTTACTCTTCCCATTACCACATCATCACCCTCTTTGAGTCGTGCCTGCAGTGATGGTTGCAGAGATCAAAGCTGGTACTGGCACCCAAGGCATCAAGGCTGTACTCTCATGGTGAGTAAACTCTCCTGTATCCTTGTGTTTTCCTCTCTGTCCATCTCCATCCACTATCCACCTCTGCTCTTAAATCCCCAGGCACTCTGGGTAGAGGGAGATGCCCTTTGGTCTGTGTGTATCCATCATCACTTACAGTGCTGTCCTGGGTACATTGTGAGAGGTATTGCCTAAGCCTGGGTGAAAAAGAGGGGCCAAAGCCCCCTGGGACCAGCATCGCGATGAACAGCCTGTATGCTGCAAAATGAGCAGGGCTGGAAGGTTTAAATGTACCCAGAACTTTGCAAAAAATACTGCTGTGTGAAAAATAAGAATATATTCCCTTTTCCTGCCCTTATTTGGTATCAAACCAAGTGTTTAGACACCCTGACTTTTCCCTAGGAATAGAAAATTTGATTTTTGACCAACATCTCACTTACAATCTTAAATTTGTTTTAGAAGGAACCTCTTTTTTTAACTTTTTTTTTTTTCCTTATACAGCTAAAACAGACATAATTGCTATACCCCCCAAATGCTCCTTTCTTGTGTACCAATGCAAGATATTTACCTTGGCCAGCCAGGTACAACAGTGCCCAAGGAAAGCTGAATTAAGCCCTGGTGATGAGTTACAGTGCCTAACACTTCCTAAGAACAATCACAGTGATTTATGACCGCTGACATGACAAAGATTTTGTCTGGTAGTGAGAAGTGATGGCTGATGTCCCTCTAAATACTTATCATTTCTGGCAGCTTAATTGAACCCCATTAACAGATGCAACAAAACTGAGAAACATTTCTCCTCCTAGGAGTCCTCACTGGACCAGCAAAGCTAGTGTTGGCCTTACTTCCCTGGTTTTCCTTTGAAGTCAGAGGGTGCAGAAATGATCTTCCTAAAAGAAATATGCTACCAAAGGAGTAAATTATTCCCATATTTGACTTTAGGACACCCTGGCAGGAGAGCAACCTCCCTTGATGGATGGTAGAGAAGGGACCCTTGGAGAGTTGTTGCAGTTTTCTACTGTGGATTGATGTATCCCTCATTCACCATGCAAAGGACTTGGGCTTGAGTCCAACTTGGAGCTTTGCCCTCCTCTTGGGGATTTTGGAGCTCTTCAGACCAGTTGAGCAAAACCCCCGATAACTGTGACAGCAAAGGCATCCAGCCCTGGCCTGCGAGGTGTTTTGGGAGCAGCTCTGCAACACAAGAGCTCTGGCGGATGGAAGGGAGGAATCCAGGCATTTCTGGCAGGCTTGCAGGCAGCTGGGAGCTGTGCAGGGGATCCCACTTTCCCTGGAGGGTGGCTGGAGCACTGCAGGAGGGTAGTGTTTGCTCAGCACCCAAGAGAGCAGCAAACCCAAGGCCACTGGAGGCAGGTGGAGGGAGAAAGCTCCCACTTCAAAGCTTCTATGTGCAGGAGGAGGCTAAAATGTGGGAGATAGTTTTTATAAGGGTTCATCCACAGCAGCAACAGACACCTGTGGCCTGGAGCAACTTTTAGGAAAGATAAAGCTGTGCACAGAGCGTGTACTCTTGCAGCAGCTGAGCTGTGCTAGCCTCTCATCTGACTTCATGCACCAGGGTGTTATCTTTTTCTCGGGAAAGCCATGGAACTGGGTAGAATTTAAATTATACCCCAGAGAAGCTGGCTTGCTTCTCTGACAGAGGTCATAATGAGGGAGTCGGGATTCCAGTTATAGCTCGGCACAGCAGATGTAGCTAGTTTTGCAGATGATAAAAATACAGCCTTGTCTCAGGAATGCTGCAGAAGTGAGGCACGCGTGTGGTTGGCTGCTTTTTTTTTTTTTCCCAGAGCTGTTGTTTAACTCTGGCTGTACTGTACAATAGTTGTTCCCATTGGGAAATCAATATTTACAGAGCAAACAGCAATGAGATGTGGGCTGGGTGCCATCCAAGCATGCAGCAGGACCTGCTCCGTCGACTCCCTGCACCTCAAACTGTGGAAAATGCTACTCATCTCTTTTTTGGGGTAGGATTAGTTTTTCACTACCAGTGATGAATACTATTTTATTTTTACTCCCCTCTGCATGCTTTCCACGGCCTGCTTGCAAGGAAGGAGACAGCCACTGAAATATGGGAAACTACACTTTATACTCTCCTGTATCAGGCACAACTCACCTCTTCTGATAAGAATTCAGGGCTTGATGCACAGAATTAGCCACTCACTCCAAATGAAAGCAATTCCAATCTTGTTCCATAATTTCCACGAGACCAAGTTGCTCAGGGCCCCATCCAACCTGGCCTTGAACACTTCCAGGGATGGAAGTATTCCAGGGATCTCCTTAGGGCTCCTGCAACTCCACAGCCTACAGAGACTTCCACCAGGAGGACAAACACTGCCCTTGCAAGGAGCAGGTCATTGCTGGGGTGAGGCTTGGCTGGGAGCAGCACAAACCCGGCGATGTGGACTTGGTGCTTTGCTGCTCCACAAGGCATTGCCAGTGGAGGAATGCACTACAGGCAGAGTGGCAATGCCAGTCTCACCTTACCTGGATGCTACAGTGAGTCATGTCCTCTTGGTTTTGCAGCAACACACTAGAAGCTGGCTCTGTTATACTGCCTGGCCCTGTACTCCCTCCTGTTTGCAGAAGCGCAGCTGTAAGGAAAATGTTATGTCTCTAATCTCTATTTACACAGGATGGTGATAAAGAAATTCCTCCACAATCACTTAATCTCTCTTTGGGCTGACACCACCATCTTTGCTCAGCCCAGTTCTACAGCAGCAACACACCACAGTGTTTTGTGGGCTCGAGGAGGACCGTCACGTGAAAACAAGCTCTGCACCAAAGTACACCTTGAATTTTGGGGTTAGTTTTGAGTCCCTAGCGACAAGAAAGACATTGAGTTGCTGAAGCATGGTCAGAGAAGGGCAATGGAGCTGGGGAAGGGTCTGGAGCCCAAGTCTGATGAGAAGTGGCTGAGGGAGCTGGGGGTGTTTAGCCTTGAGCAAAGGAGACTCAGGTGTGACCTTATCACTCTCTACAGCTCTCTGAAAGGAGGCTGTAGCCAGGTGTGGATTGGTCTCTTCTCCCAATAACAGGTGACATGACCAGAGGAAATGGCCTCAAGTTGTACCAGGGAAGTTTAGACTAGGGAAAATTTATTCCCTGAAAGGATGGTCAGACATTGAAACAGGCTGACCAAGGGCAATGGTCCCTGGAAAGGGTCAAAAAGCAACTTGGCAAAAGGGTTTGGCCGGGGCCTGAAGGGGCCGGGGCAAAAACCGGAACCCAAGAACCTAAAAGGCCTTTACAACCTAAAAGGTTCTAAGACTTTTTCTGACCATGATGAGTGAGGAGCCCTCTGCCCTGCAAGTGTCCCCTTAAACAGACAGGATGATGGTGCGAGGAAGGACAGCACCACCCTCTGGAAGCTGAGGTGCTTGGCACTCTTGCCCAATTTTGGCAGAGGATTTGAAGCAAGAAGCCTGCTTTTGGGTGGGTTTCTGCTGTAAATTCAGCTGCCTCTCTGCAGCAGCGAGGTGCCTCTAGCATATGTGCCGTCCCCACCACAAGCTGCCCAACTCGTGTAAGTCAGCTCTGAGCAAGCTCTGCATGAACTCACTGCCTGGCCCTAAAGGATTGGAAAAACAGGAAACTCTTTCAAAGGTGTCTAAGGATTTGATGTTGACATTTGAATTTCCCTTTCATATCACTGCAGCATTTTTGCCCAGGCACTTTATCCCTGCAGTGCGAAGCTGTCATTTATTTTTTAGTCAGAGATTTTGTGCTTTTGAAATTAAAGCCAAGGCGGGCAGAAAATAAAAGTATTCCAAGACACTTTAGTGCATTAGACAAGGGTTAATTACAGGAAACTGAGCCGTTCCAGCCCTTGGGGAAAAGCATATCTTGTGTACAAATAATTCAGAAAAAGGCAAAGCTGTTCTGCCTGCTGAGATTTTTGGTACTATACAGTTTGAGGAAAACTCAGGATGAAACAGAGTTCTAACACCGTGACAGTAACATAGAAGGAGCTGAAAGGGACTGAGGCCAATGCAGACTGCATGGCCACACAGCTAGGAAAGTGGCATCCTTGCTCAACCAGGCCCTGAAGCAATCAGATGGGCTGAGAAAATATGGCAGGGTTACTGTGGTGACAGTCCTACCTGTGAAATGGGCTCTGTATGCTGGCAGCTTGTGATCACGGAGGCTGCAGGCACATGAACAGGCAGAGGGCGTCTCATCTGCTTCCCAGGAACGGCTGGGAACCAGCTCCCAGAGCCGCAACTGGCAGTGGTGGTTATTTAAAAATACACCCTTGACGCTGCACCTGGAGCTGGCCACATTTTCCTGCTGCCAAACTGTGTATTGGGAGGAACTGTGGGGAAAAAAAGAATCCACCAAGAATCTGTGAATGTCACCTCTTGGGTGAAACTCCATCCCACTTGTTACTCAACTCAACAAATGTCAATGCCCTGTCCTGCATTTAAATTCCCACTGGAGCAATTTTCCCCAGACAATGGCCTGCTTTGCCCCAGCAAACACAGAAAGGAGGTATTTCCTCAGAGGAAGTTAATTTGGCTTTTTAGACCAAAAGAAAAAAAAATAGGAAGAGTGGGAAACAAAACCTTTTCAATAATCTGGGAAAGTATTATCGGACAAGACCTTTTCTGCTAAAGGGAAACACTTTCCCCAGGCCATTGAGATGTTAAGGACCAACATGTTACTTTAATGTTTTCTTTAAATGAAAAAAAATTACATGGCCCTGCATTTAATTTTACCAGTACACATACCCTCCATTGAAGTTCTGACTTTATTTTAAAAGAGTGATTCATGCATTTAGCTTTTGGTTCATTTCTATCTTAGTTTTGGAGTCATAATAAATCCCACTTTAGAGGTGCAGAATGATTAATTTCTCAACCACATTTTTGCTTTGAAGTGTCTGTTGGCTGTTAATAAAATAAGTCCTTTTACATTCTCTTCAAAGTCACAAAACACAAATACACACACATGCTTTAGGCCAAAGGAGGGAGCTGAAAATCTATCTGGCAGTGGGAATGTAGCTGAAATGAAGAGGGGGGCTCCTATCTCACCACTCTGGGGAAGAGTGCTGCATTTGTTCAACCAAAACTGCTTCATGTAGAGGCAATGGGGAAGTTGTGACTGGGTCTCCAGAAATCCTGATTTAGAGGGTGGAGTCTGGTGCAATGAACATTACATTTTTTTAGTGTTTTCACAGCCAAGATTTAATAAACTTAATTTACATCTGACTGAAAGTTAAATACCTTACAGCCCTACACTCAGCAGTGGCTTAGTGTCGAATTCAGAAGGGTCTGTGTCTGCCTCACAGCTAGTTTTACAGTGTGTCTAGAAAGACTCCTGCCTCTGAGACATGGGGAAACATGTAGAAGCAAAGGAGCATTCCCAGCTGGCATAGCTGGGCAGCCACCCTTGAAAGCCACTGGTTCAGGCTGGTTGAGAATAAGCCTCAGTGCTCAGGAGTTAGATTTTTCACAAAGGGCAGAGTCAGAGCAGAATGCTGAACTGAAGTGCTGATGCTCTGGACCATTGCAGTTGTGCAAAGGTCCTTTCATCCTTGGGGAAGGATTTCATCAGGAGCACTGCTGGTGCAAAGCAGTTTCCACCCCAAGTCAGCAGCTGCACTGACAGCATGGCACAGAACGGGAGTGGGGGACAGGGAAAAAATCAAAGCAAGCTGGACTTAAGCAAGGGATATCTCATCGAAAGAGTTCTCTTTGGAAGATGTAGCTCTCAAAAAAAAAAAATCTTCCTTTTGCTAAAATATTTCCCATTTACATTAGGCAGTCACATTTAGCTGCTTCATTTCGGTCACAGTTCCAAGCCAGAACATGCCACTGAACATCACACATTTCAGTTTTAAAAGACCTTAAGATCATCTGACAGTATTTCCTCATCTGACCTTCCAGAGAAACCCACAGAGTTCAACCCCTTTCTTAGGGGCAAGGCACTTTGGAAGACTACATATCCTAAAATCATCCCATGACTAAAACGGGAACACAATTTGGCCGTATGGGAACTGCCTGACCTTTGGAGTATGGTGGGAAAGGAGGTTTGGGCTGGGAAGCCAGCTCATTAAAGAGGAGGGGAAGATGATGCTTTTGGACTACAGTTCCCATGATCCAGTGCAAAATAGGTTGGCGGTGAGCGGAAGGTATTCAGCCTGCCAGAAAGTGCTTCCATGTGAGAACCTTTGTGCCCTATACAGGAAATCAGGGGATGCACCACCTTAAAAGCTGGAGGAAAAATGTGAATTTTCCTTGTACAAAATTTTACGGTTTGGAGTGAAATTAAGTGCTGGAATGTCCCAGGATGTCAGTATGAATTTTGCTAACCTGCAATGCCAGACTTTGAAGATGGGGTCTCTGCACCCAAGAAATCCCCACTTGCTCTGTCGCTTTCCATGGGACTGCCAGCACAAGTGGGAGCCCTTCCTTGGTCTTTGCATTCAGCAAGGCCACAGGTTGGGCATGCCCTGAATTCCCTGTGAGAGCAGGTCAGATTTACCCTGGCATGAGGGATGGCAGGGGACAGACAAGCTCAAAAGGTGCTAATGCAATACAGCTCAGGCTACAGCTTTCTGCCTTTGCACCTCTGGAGCCTTGGAGGGGAAGGCTGGCTCCTGGGTGGGAGCCAGGACTTTCACCAGCTCTCCTGCTGACAGCACTGGGCACCCTAAGTGTCTTTTGTCTCACCTGGTGTCTCAGCACAGAGAAAAGCAGAAATAAACCCTCACCGGCCTTCGTAGACCCCTGAGACAAGCAAGGAAGAGGAGTGTGCAGAGAAGAAGTCATCAGCAGTGTGCAGCAGCTTCTCTCAGCTATAAATTGCAGACATTTTAAACATTTATTAATGTTTTGGTTTGTTTTTTTTGCTGCTGTGTTTTGTTTGGGGTTTTTTGGTGTTTTTTTTTTTCCCCCACAACAAGACCTGTGGCATTTTCCATGTTGGAGACCTAGATTTGACTTGTCATTTAAGGGTTTTATGGGTAACACCCTTTCTCTTTTCTCAGCTTGTGCTCAGGAGCTGGGAGAGCAGCCGACTCCCCCACAGCTTTAACCTGAAAGCAGGCAGGGTTGTGCAATAGGGTAACAGCTGTGGCATGTTACCACTGGTCCCAAAATCATGTCCTAGCCTGTCTGCAAAATTCATCTGTGTGGCTTGAGTAAGCTCACAGCTGCCAGCATCTGGGCTCTATCCTGCCCCACATTCATCCTGCCATCAAGTCAGAGGGCTGCAGCAGGATGGCAGGATGGAAATCAAAAGGGACTTCAGCAAATCAAGTCTCCTTCTCGCGTGGGCTGTTTCTGTCATTGTCTCCTTGTCATGACCCATGGCCAGCTTGTCAAAGCCTTGCCTTAATGTAAGAAACATTGAAATAATATTGTAATAAATTTTAAAATACATAAAATAGACAAAAATAATATTGTAATGACTCTATTGTGTGATAAATGATATTGAAACAATAGAGGGTCATAACACTGGTGCACCAGCTTCCATTAATTGTTACATGAGACATGCATGACTCCAGGAATCATGTTGTTTGGAAAAGAGCTACTTTTCCACCATTTCCTACATGTTTTGTGTTTGTGTCATTTTAATCTGCTTGGCAAACACAGGCTGTGATTGATGGCTAAGAGACTCCATCCATTTATTTATTAGTTCACCCTGGTTTCAGATCTGTGCTTTCTGTGATCTGCCTTTGGCCTGACAAACATTTCTTGCAGCCTGTAACTCGTCTCAGAGCAGTCAAAGCACATGAATAGGGACTAGAGGGATCACAGCCTTTTCTGGAGGCAGTTCTAACCCTGGCAGAAATAACCCAACCCACCACCTGCTGGCATGAGGTTTTCCCACTGTGTCTGACCACACCAAAGCAAATTCTCCTGTCCCAAGGGCAAGGGTAAAAATCAAGATGCACGTGGAAAAGAAGCTGCCTAAGCTCTAGCACCAAAGGGAAATTGCTACTAATGACTTTATGAAATGACTCTACGAAATACTATTTTGGTCAAAACCTGCTCCTTGTCATAGTATGATGGAGTGAGGAGAGGAGTGGACAAGGCAAGGGCTACACGTGTCATTTATCTGGAGACTTGTGTAAAACCTTTGACACGGTCCCCCACAACATCCTCTCTAAATCGGAGAGAGATGGATTTGATGGGTGGACTGTTGGATGGATAAGACATTGGTTGGATGGTTGCATCCAGAGGTCAAAGGCTCAGAGTCACTGATGGACATTAGTGACAAGTGTATCCCTCTGAGGTGCATATTGGGAGCACTGTTATTTAATATCTCCACTAATGACCTAGATAAGGGATTGAGGGCACCCTCATCAGATTTGCTGATGACACCAAGCTGAGTGGTGCTGTTGACACACCTGAAGGATGGGATGCCATCCAGAGGGACCTGGACAGGCTTGAGAAGTGTGCCCATGGGAATCCCATGCAGTTTAACAAGACCAAGTCCAAGGTGCTGCACCTGGGTCAGAGAAACTCCTGGTAGGAATACAAGCTGGGGGATGCAGGGATGGAGAGTAGCCTGGCCAAGAAGGACTTGGGGGTGCTGGCAAATGAGAGACTGGACATGAGCTGGCAATGTGCACTTGCAGCTCAGAAAGCTAATCACATCCTGGGCTGCATCCCCTGCAGAGTGGACAGCAGGGCAAGAGAGGTGATTCTGCCCCTTTACTCCGCTCTGGGAAGAAACTACATAGAGTACTGCATCCAGCTCTGGGATCCCCAGGTGTTACAACCCTCTCTGCCAGGCAGGAATAACTTCTTTTTTGCTGATAAATTCCTTGGACTGATTTAAAGTAAATCAATACTAATGATCACTGTTTACAGATATATATATATAAATGGTTTATTTTAGAACAATTTGGTTGCAAAGGAATACAGGTAAATAGCTGGTTTGATTGTATCTGTAGTAACATGGCAATATAAAAGCATAAAGGTATTGCAAAGAAAAGGAGGTATTTAGCTGTCTTGGTTGCAATATAGCTACGTAAAACCATAAAGATATCACTGAAGAAAATGTTTAAGGGGAAAGAGAGAGAGAGAGAAGAAGAAGAGTTAAAGGAAAAGGAGAAAAGGGAAGAGAGAGAAAAAGCGTTTACAGTCACCACTGAAAGCTTTCTAGTGAAACTGGTGGTTGTTGTCACTGGTGTCAGTGACATAGAACTGTTGGAGTGAGCCCAGAGGAAGGCCACCAGGATGATGAGTGGAATGGAGCACCTCCCCAATAAGAAAAGGATGAGAGAATTCGGGCTGTTCAGCCTAAAAAAGAGAAGGCTTTGGGTTGACCTAATTGCAGCCTTCCAGTACCTGGAAGGAGCCTACAAGAGAGATGAGAACAGACTATTTGCAAGGGCATGTTGTGAGAGACAAGAGGGAATGGTTTTAAAATTAAAAGGGCAGGCTCAGTTAGGATATTAGGAAGAAAGTCTTGAGTGTCAGGGTGTTGAGGCAGTGGCACAGGTTACCCCCAGAAGCTGTGAATGCCCCAGCCCTGGGAGTGTTAAAGGCCTGGTGGGCTGGGGCTTGGAGAAACCTGGTCTACTGGAAGGTGTGCCTGCCCATGGCAGGGGTGTTGGAACCAGATGAATTTTAAGGTCCCTTCCAGCCCAAGGCATTCTGTGATTCGATGAGCAGAGGGGCCGGGTGGCAGGAGGCCTAATTTGGGATGAGAAGCCATTCAGCACTCTCAGTTTGGTCGAGCTCAATGCGACTGTTCATGAGCACAGATTCACAACTAGTGTGATCTACCGAGCCTCTAGGCCTAGTGGAGTTTTACACAAACTTGCACGATCCAGATTCTAGAATAGCACTCTTTATTGAAGCAAGGGGAAAGCAGTTTCTGGATTGCCAGTCCTAAATGCAGTGACTACAGGGTGTTAAAATGTGCTGGGACAGATGAATTGGTGCTATACTTATGTACTAATAATATTATATCAAATGAATTGCCTACAGTATATATTATCTATACCTATAAAAATTTATAAACTTATGTATTTATATATTAAAAAATAGCAGTCTTTATTGAAGCAAAGGGAAAGCAGTTTCCTGGATTTCTAGTCAGGAATGCAGTGACTACAGGGAGTTAATATGCAACGGGAATAATGAGGAGAGAACTATTGGTGCTACATTTATATAAAAAATATTATTATATAAAATAAATTACCTAAAATATATATTATATATATTATAAATAGATATATTATAAAATACATATAAAGACTAAAAATGATATATTTCTATGTAAGAAAATTAAGGTCAGCTAAAACACAGTCTGAGAAAGATAGTCTTTGTGCAATGCTGACCTAAAGGTGTTCCATAAGGGCACAATAGGAGACACTGTGAGAGATTTATTTGTGCTATATTTATATATAAAATATTATTATTTAAATAAATTATATGTATGTGCACTATAATAAATATATTTTTCTATGTTATATTAATTAAAATCTATATATTAAATAAAAATATATATTTATATATGAGAGATTTCTGGTCAGGACCAAAAGAGTTGGCAAAATGCTGACCTACTGATGTCCCTTCAGGGAACAAGGAGAGATACAGTTTAGGAATATTAGCAATGCCTCTCACTTGATCCCTGAGCAGCCGGAGCTGCCAGAAAGAATTCTTGGGCCTATCTAAAATGGTCACAATGGCCATGAGAGTGGGAGGGGAAAGGAGGATGAAAGTCATCTTTGTAGCCCCCCTGGTCATCACTGCAGGCTGTGCTGGGCAGACTGCTGAGAGGGGAATGCTGATGGCAGAGTGCTGCTGCACAAGGTTTTCCTTTCCCTCTCTCTGTCCCACATCCTCTTCTCTTTTTCCCTGTGGTTTGAAGCAGTTGTCTTGGACCAGCCATGAGACCACCAAGCACAGCTGTGTGAAAGAAGACTTCTTTCAGTGGCCTTCTAGCAACATTATTTTGAGCCGGTATCGCAGATTACGGTACTCGCTTATTGCCTGGGTGTGGGCGGCCGGATTTTCCGCCAGGTAATGGAAGAGGTTGAGTGGCTCGGCAGTTTGGACTTCCAGGGGCAAGCTGATCACCTCAGGAACCCTCTGGTTGCCCACAATAAAGTGGTCAAGATGTTTCTCCAACAAGGAGCAACGTAGGTACTCTACGCTGTCCTCCAACCGAAGCAGGATATACCTGCTGCCCCACCGTGACACGGGTATGGTATTCAGGAGGTGCATCACAATGGTCTTCATCATATAAGTAGAGAAGCCAATGCCCACCACAGCACGGGCCAAGAGCTGCAGGTATTTGAGGTGCCAACTGTTAGGTGGAGCCTGCTTGGCAATGTGCCTGAAAAACTTCATCTCTGCCACGGCGTAGGTCTCAGGCCACACTGTGCTTGGGGTGAAGAGGGCCTCTGTAGGCTGGCTGCTCACGTAGATATCTGAGACTCCTTGCTGCACCCCAAAAAGGATCTCAACCGTGAAGCTTTGTGTGCCTCTGGTCACCTTGAATTTGCAGCAGCGGTTGGAGGGCAGCAGCACTAATTGCCAACCTTGGGAGTGAGGCAAAATCACCCAGACTGCTCTCACCAACTGGTAGAACCAGCGGGCAGTTTTCTCCACATCCAGGTAGGAGCCAGTGCAGAGGGTGTTTAGGAAGTTGGGCTCCTCGTTCCTCCTCTGCTCGTCCTCTGGGTGGTGGAGGGAGCACAGCACGTTGTCATCCTGCTGCTCCCTTGGGCAGGTGCACACCGGCTCCACGCGGATAAAGAAGTTCCTGCCGGGTAACTGCCCTGAGGTGTCCATCTCCAGATGGAAGGTGTGCCCCGGAGGAGAAGTGAGGGGTACAAGGACACTGTACACCACATCCTCCTCCCGGGGACTCCAGCCTTCAAAGGCACTGCCGACTCCGATGGCTCGTTGTGGCACTGGGTATGAACTGTTTGACAACAGGTGTCCAAATACAGATATGAAAATGTCCATTAAGTCAGATGTCATCTCGCAACCTCTCTCCAGGTCCTGAATGGGCCACTGTATTTGCCCCTCTAAAATCCTTCCAATGTCGTTTTCAGCATCGTCTCCTTCTTCAACTGCATTTCCATCATCATTGCCATTTTCTGCAATGGCAGCATCATTGCCAGCTTCTTCTTCATTTTCACCAACATTTCTGACTTCATTCCTATCCTCATTGTCTTCTTGATCCACAATCACAACATTGTCTCCTTCCTCCTCCTCCTCCTCCTCGCCATTGTTGTCTGGCTGGCGGCTTCTTCTGCTGCGGATAAACCACAGCCACAAGAGAAGGCCCAGGACTACAGCCAGAGCCCAGAAGTGCTCCTGCTGCAAGGCAACCCACAGCAGGGTTCCCCAGGCCCTGACACTGCGCTCCAGGCTGCTCTGCTCCAGCTCCTGCAGCAGCCGAGTCATCTCTCTGTCCAGGAGATTTGCACGCAGCTCCATGCGCAGACGGGTGTCCTCATCCAGCCCATCAGCCACCATCTGTGGGTACTGGATGAGGGTTTGCAAAAGCATGAGAAGAATCAGTTTCGCAGCCATGGCCTGCAGGAGGAGAGAGAGAAGGGGTTGAGTGGGGTTGAAAGGGAGGGAAGGAGGGAGAGGTGAGGGGAGTACGAATGGGAGCAGCGGGGATGTGGAGCAGGAAGGAGAGGGCCCCAGGGCAGCTGGCAGGCAGCAAGGCCTGTCCCACTGCCCC
>NW_016690376.1:377125-464066 GCF_001604755.1 Lepidothrix coronata
TTCACGGCACTCGTTCATTGCCTGCGTGTGGGCGGCCGGATCCTGTGCCAGGCGATGGAAGAGGTTGGGTGGCTCGGCGGTTTTGACATCAGGGGGCAAGAGAATCTCTTGAGGGAATGTCCGGTTGCCCACAACAAAGTGGTCAAGGCGTTTCTCCTCCAGGGAGCCGTGCAGGTACTCCATGGTATCTTCCAGCCGCTGTCGGAAATGCCTCATGCGCCAGCCTGACAGAGGTACGGTGTTCAGGAGGTGCATCACAATGGTCTTCAGGGTATAGGTGGAGAAGCCTATGCCCAGAAGAGCTCGGACCAAGAGCTGCAAGCATTTGAGGTGCCAGCTGTCACGTGGAACCTGCCGGGCAATGTGCCTGAAGAACTTCATCTCTGCCACGGCGTAGGTCTCAGGCCACACTGTGCTTGGGGTGAAGAGGGCCTCTGTAGGCTGGCTGCTCACGTAGATGTCTGAATTGCCTTCTTGCACCCCAAAGAGCACCTCAACCATCAGGCTCTCTCTGTCTCTGCTCATCTTGAATTTGCAGCAGCGGCTGGAGGGCAGCAGCACTATTTGCCAACTGTGTGACTCAGGCAAAGCTGGCCAGACCGCTCTCACCAACTGGTAGAACCAGCGGGCAGTTTTCTCCACATCCAGGTAGGAGCCAGTGCAGAGGGTGTTTAGGAAGTTGGGCTCCTCGTTCCTCCTCTGCTCGTCCTCTGGGTGGTGGAGGGAGCACAGCACGTTGTCATCCTGCTGCTCCCTTGGGCAGGTGCACACCGGCTCCACGCGGATACAGAAGTTCCTGCCGGGTATGTGCCCTGAGGTGTCCATCTCCAGATGGAAGGTGTGCCCCGGGGGAGGATTGAGAGGTACAAGGACACTGTACACCACATCCTCCTCCCGGGGACTCCAGCCTTCAAAGGCACTGCCCACCCCAATGGCTCGTTGCGGCACTGGGTATGAACTGTTTGTCACGATCTCTCTAATGATAATCACAAAGCTGTCCATCAGGAAAGTTGTCATCTCGCTGCCTTCCTCCAGGTCCTGAACAGGCCACTGTATGTGCTCCTCTAAAAGCCATCTCAGGTTGTGGGCAATAACATCATCTTCTTCTACTTCATTTGCAACATCGTGGTCTTCTCCTTCAATTGCATCACCGTTGTTGACTTCCCACTCAATTGCGTCATGGTTTTCTTCCCCTTCATTTCCACCACCATCACCATCTCTTGCCCCCTCCTCCCAGCCATTGTTTTCTGGCTGGCGGCTTTTTCTGCTGCAGATAAACCACAGCCACAGGAGGAGGCCCAGGACTCCAGCCAGAGCCCAGAAGTCCCCCTGTTGCAAGGCAGCCCAGAGCAGGGCTCCCCAGGCCCTGACACTGCGCTCCAGGCTGCTCTGCTCCAGCTCCTGCAGCAGCCGAGTCATCTCTCTGTCCAGGAGCTCTGCACGCAGCTCCATGCGCAGACGGGTGACCTCATCCAGCCCATCAGCCACCATCTGTGGGTACTGGATGAGGGTTTGCAAAAGCACGAGAAGAAACATTTTTGCAGTCATGGCCTGCAGGAGGAGAGAGAAGGGGTTGAGTGGGGCTGAATGAGAGGGAAGGATCTAGAGGTGAGGGGAGTACGAATGGGAGCAGCGGGGATGTGGAGCAGGAAGGAGAGGGCCCCAGGGCAGCTGGCAGGCAGCAAGGCCTGTCCCACTGCCCCAGCAGTAGCAGCACCATTCGGTGCCCCAGGTGTTCTGGTGAGAGATTGCCCCTGGATGCAGAGGGAGAACCCAGCCCCAGGGGCAGCGTTTCGGCCCCGGCCCTCGCCCAGCGCAACCTCGCCCTGCGTGTGTGCACTCACCACTTGTCCAGGCTCGACTGGGGCAGCGTTACCTGCTGGGGTCATCTCTAGCTGCCCCCACTGTGACACAATGCCTGTGATGTCACAAGAGCCACATCACATCACAGCCAGACCAGCCTAGCCCTTGGTCTCCACTCCAGCTCATTGACTTATAATGGCCTCAGGCAACCAAATCTGTGACACCCACAAAATACAGACCGAACTGGGAGGTCAGGTAGCTGAAAGACTAATGGTGTGGCTTCCATCAGAAGCTTTTAGATGGGTTATAGTTGTAGCTTGAGAAGCTCTTCTGCTGGCACAATTCTCTGTGGAATGGATGATCTGGCTGTGGTGGGTCTAAGTGAGAGGTACTGCTGCAGGGCCTCTCTACCTTCTCTATTGTTTGGGAGGAGTATCCACCCACCCTTGACTCTCTGGGGAGCAGGTCCCACAGGCCATAGCATGCAGGACATGGAGAAGACAGTGCTCTATCAGCTGTCGTAATTTCTGCCGAACATTTCCTCTACAGCAAACACATTTCCTCTGGAAGTCAGAGCCAAGGTAGCTGAAGAGTCCATGGCAAAGAGCCTGGAACCAGACTCCCATTACAACCTCTACACTGACTGCACACCCTTTTTGAGGGAGTCCAGCCTCTCTGGGAGCTTCACTCAGTGCAAAAATGCCAATAAATAGTGTATTTGAGCAAATGCTTCCTCTGTTGAGTGTCTGTGCCTCACTTTAGTGAGGGATGCAGGCACTAGTACTCAGTGCTTGTGGTGTGTTGACCTTGGCTGGACAGGGAGAGAAAATCAGGACCAAAGACTTGTGGGTTGAGACAAGGACAGGGAGATCACTCTGGCTCAACTTGGGGAAACATATTTAATTTTCTACCAAACAAATCAGAGTGGGATAATGAAAAATAAACCCAAATCTTAAAATATCTTTACCATAACCCTCCCTTCTTCCTGTGCTCAGCTGATCACTCTGGCCAGTGCTGTGGGCCAGGACTCACAGATCACTTGGGTAGTTCTCCATGCTGGGCTGTCTGGCACAGCAGCCCTTACCTCCTGAACACCAGAGCTCTTATCTCAGTATCAGCCAACTAGCAAAGGCAAGTGACCAACTTCAAGATTTTCTTCACTCATGGATATCAGCCCATTTCCTTGACAGCAGATAGTTATCCGCAGGAATTTGGCTTTGCAGACCTAAAATAATAAAAAGGAAGTATAAGGATCTCTGTTGAATACTGCTTTAGCCTAAGTGTTTAATAGTCTGGCATAAGATCACAGTGGAACCAAATGTGGAACCAAAATTCCACATTTGAAGACTGAATGTTCTGACCAGTTATGAGTAATAGGTATTTATAGGAGAACTGCAAGAAAGTGTAAAAAATACAGATCATGGTTTTAGCCCTAAGCACAACAGGAAGTACAACCACGATCACATGGTAAGTAATTTCCATGGAAACTGATAACATTTTCCATTAAACTGGAATTAATTTCAGGCTATAATCTGCTTAAGGACACAGAATGCTTAAGGATGCAGCAAGATAGCTAATGCCATATGTAGAAAGAGGAAATGGCCAAACTGTGGGTATGATTAGAGTGTAAAGGAGTGAGAGCAGGACTGAATGTAAGAAAACTCTGTCCCAGCACATCATGTCACAGGCAGGAAATGCTCCCTGCCCTCCATTACCACCGGATCTCACTACGTGGGTTTCCCTGCAGTGGACTGGGTAAATAGTGCATGTGGAATTATTGGAATTGATATAACTTTTCCGATTTCTTAATGGTTTTAGTTAACCTTTTAATTAGTTGTTAATAAGTAGTGTGTGGGGCCTTAAACGACTTTTAGCTGGCATTCAGCAGAATTTAACATAAACTGACATTGTGAGAAAATTGGGACAATTACTGAAACTTTAGCTTTTGATAAACTGACATTGATAGTCTTCAATGAGCAAAGCCTGGGAAGAGAGAGATGTATTGTTGAAATTGGATACAAGGAGTGCAGAATTTATGGACCACAAGGATATTTTACAGAAACCAGAAGATAAAGGAGAGGCTAACAAAAACTCAGTATATATGTTGGAAAATCCCTTCCGAGGGAAAAAGATACTAAAAATATGAACCTAATTACCATGAACAGTGAGAAATTAATAACCTATAGAGGATAGAAGACTAATTAATGAAAAGGAATTGTATAGTTTAGAACCAATGAACATTATTTCTTTGTTTGCTAAAAGTGTATAAATAGGTGAAAAAGCATTGCATCAGTGTCTGTGTGGAGGCTGGGATTCTGTCAGTCACACACACCCCCCAGCACTGTGAATAAAGTAATGTCTGGCTTTCTAAGACTAAAAATGCAGTGTTAGAGGATTTTATTATCCTTCCCTTGTCCATTAACTGTGCCATGGATCCCTCCTAGCTCAGGAACAAAAAGTATTGATTAACTGCCTTACTAGCCACACAGCATCCATGATTGCCAAGGCCACCCAGCCCCCAGAGCTTCCCTTCCACCCTCCATGGCCCAGGATTCACCTCCAGCCCACACCAGAGCTATCAGTCCCTGTTCCAGCAGCACTGCAGGTTGTCCATTTCCACCTTCCCCCAGCCTTTCCCAGCCCAGCCATGGCCCCAGTGAGCCAAGCCCACGAGCAGAACAACAGCCCTGCCTGGCTTGCTCCCTAAGCCCTGCCTGGCCATTCCTGCACGTGACTCTGAGCTACAGGATGACTTCCCAGCCTGAACTCATCCTGTCTCATCACCATGAACATGACCCATGATCACCCTGCAGAGGTGATTGAACCTGCCGAGGGTGTCCAGGTCTGCCCTGCTCCGTGGATGGGGACAGTGGGACAGACAGACTGTGGTGTCAGCACACTCAGTTCCCAGCTCCCGGGCCTGAGGGAGCTGCCAGCCCTCACTGCACCTGGGCACAAGGGTTTGCAGGGCCATGACAGCCACATCCTGCTGCCATGGTAGTCCTTGCTGGGAAACTGCACCCCAACCCACCACAGCATCAGGCAGCCCAAAAGGTCCTGTTGTTGCTGTAACTACAAGCTACAGGACAGGTGGCAGTGAGGCATCTCAAGGGAATTGGGCCAGCAGAAGTCCTCCTGTCAATTTATGGGTTGTGGAAAAGTGTTCCAATTGGTAGCTGGATTTGTTGGTTTCCCACAACTAAAAGTCACAGTGATTAGGCCTTACATCCACTTCTTCAGCTCCTTCTTGAGAAACAAGTGCCATTGAATAGGCCTGTCGGCCCACATGGCCCGAGGTATTGGGGAACATGAGATAAAAGCTGCTCCCACCAGTGATTTGCTTTGATTAACTAGTAGGGTTGTACTAACTTCCCTGGCAGTGTTCAAGGCCTGGTTGGATGGGGCCCTGAGCATGGACCCACCTGATGTAGTCGATGGCCCCCCTGCCCAGAGCAGGGGGTTTGGAACCAGATGATCTTTAAGGTCCCTTCCAACCCAAACCATTCTATGACTTTCATGATTTCTTTGATAACTTGCATCTAGGTGGGATGTATTCATGATCTCACAGTGCAAAAAGGTAATGGTGGCTGGTTCACCAGATACACTCTCCCCATTTACCTTCCCAGCTCTCTAAACAAGTTATCACTCTGCTTATGAAGCAGGTGCAAGGTGCCAGCATCAGCCCTCAGATGAGGATGTTGTACCTACAACAGCTCCCAGCACTTGGAAAGTGCTCAGTTTCCATAACTGGGGTGAATGGTGTCAGGCTAACCCAGTATCCAGACCCCTGGGGTGGGATGGATGATGGTGCACTGTCTCAACCCAGTGACATTCAATAACTACAAGTGGCACAGCTCTTGCAGCCTCCACCAAGAGCACGTTTTGTAGTTTTTAATCTAGGCAAAGTAAGCAGAAGAGTAGTCACCACTAACAGAAATTATTCTTCCTTTTATGAGGAATGGCTTCAGGTGAAGAATTCCACTGAGTGAACATGAGTTCCCTCTTCTTTGTCTTCTCCAAAGCAACAGTAATGAACTGTGCTTTCCCTCCCTCTTTCCCTGTGCAAGTGTCAACCCAAGTATGAACAAAATGCTGTGTAATGGGACACACCTCTCACATCAGAACAATCTGTAGTGGTTTTTGCAGATTCGCAGGCAGGTTATTGAAGATTCTTCATACGAAGACACAGACTGGAATAAGGTGATGTGTATTGCCTGTTCTAGAGCTACAGAAAAACAAAGGTCACCAATCTTCCTGGCAGTCAAGGGCTCCTGAAGATGCATGCACAAATAGCAAACCTGCTATCTCAGAGATGGGACTAGAGGGAAATCCAGCTCAGTACACAGTTCAGAGGAGAGAGCATGAAAAAGGTGAGGTTTCTTGGCACTTACCCACCTGATCGAACCACTACAACTGCAATCAATATCAAATTCTCACAATCTTCCATGACTTTCATGGCTTTTTCATCCATTTTCCCTTCAGATGAACTGAGGAAATAACCCACTTGTGTTATCTTCCTGTCTGTTGTGCAGATGAAGAAATGGTGCATTTGTATATGTGAAGGGAGTTCTCTTATCTCACAGGTCTGGGAGTCTGAGAGACACAAAATGGTGAACCATAGGTGCCTTTATTTTTATAGAAATAATTTAAATCTGAGCAAGAAGCACACCTTTGTCGTAACTTCAAAAGAAGTGAAAGGAAAAACGACACATCCTGTTTCTACAAACCCTTTTCCAGTAACTCTAAGGAAAGTCTTTAAAGGTTTAAGTGTTTGGAAAGATACTCACCTTCATTCATAGTCTTCCTGTTTTCCTCTGAGGTCAAACAGATTTATGTGTGAAAGGACAACCTGCACTTGACAGAGTGAAGCTATGTGCTGCTTCTTGGTTACACCAGTTTTGCAAAACTAATCCCAGAGCCTCTGCCTTTTCTGGTATTTTTGAACTCAATAAAAACACAAAGACTTGAAGAGAAGATATATGGAACATTTTAAATGCTTCTTCAAAGGGTGATTTGCTACAGTGTTTTCTCATTATTAAAGTAGAGTATCTGCTGAAATAACAAAGAAATTGTGCACAAAGCAAATGAAAATTCTGGAAAATCTAAAGTCGAGAAGGTTAATCTGAGGGTTAACAATGTCCATGGTGCTATCTGTTCCCAAGTCAATATCTTCATTCAAGGACTTCCCTCTGCCACCCTACAAATTCTTCTCAATGGTACCCAAGTTCTGATGGGAACAAGCTCTGACACTTAGAAGTGGACAAGCAAGTCCAAGTAAGTCCAAGTGGACAAGAACAGTCCAGCTGCATTTCCCTGAAGCTGCCCTTGAACACAGGGCAAGAAGTGGCTTCTGGGTTCATCGAGGCTTGCCCTGGAGTCCAGTTCCTGGACTCAGCAGGAGACACAGGAGTGTAAATCATGTTTTTCCAAGCAAACTCCCCTGTGGACCATTTACAGACTATCCTCACCTGTCCCCAGAGCCTCTTGAGCAGGAGATGGCCACCCGCCAGCTCCTTGCATCCTGACCCACTCTTCCTGAGAAATCAGCAAGGGAGAGTTTCACAGACAAGAGGAAATCCCTAAACAGCATGCAGCCCAGAGAGTGGAAAGTTTTTTCTTGGGTTCGTTGTGTTTTGTTTTTTTTTTTTACCCAACTTCCCAATGAATGTATTTGGCAGCTCGCTGTCCCTGTCAGCACAGGATCCCAGCGGAAGCCAGAGCTGGGAGGGCTCTTCCTGCCCGGGGGGGAGGCCTTCCCAGGAGTGCAAGGGATTTACTAATCGCCACCTTTCACTCCCTCATCCCTCTCTGTGTCCCACTGAAGGCCATGTGCAGAGGCAAGCTGCAGACAGGTTTGCTGGTGGCTGGCTACTTTGTGTACCTGCTGGTGGGTGCCGCGGTGTTCCAGGCACTGGAGAGGACCGCGGAGAAGCAGGAGAAAATGGCAGCTGCCCAGATGAAGGAGGCTTTTCTGCAGAGCTTCAGGCAGCTCACGGTGGTGGAGATGGAGCAGTTCATGAAGGTAAGTGGAGCCCTGTGGAAGTCCTTTCTCCCTGCTCTTTCCTCATTAGGTGTTGTTTCCTACTTAGCCTTGCTACACAGGTTGACTTTCACTGCTCTCCTGATGCGGTCACTTGGATGCTTTTAGCAAACCCCTCTCCCATCTGAGAGGGTCACTCTGAAGGTAAATACAGCTCGTGTAGCTGGACAAAACTTTGTGTGTGGTAGCTATTAACAGTCCCCATCCTGCAATGTCCTTTTTTTTGGTGGGGGGGTTCTTGCCTCCTGTTGATTCAGCTCTCAGTGTGGCCGTGCTCATACACAATGGGTGGAATGGCAGGAAAAATAAGGCTGTCTGAAATGAATGGCTGTGGCTTCCACTTACAACACTGTCACTGGTAGCACCAAGGAACAATAAGGCAAGGTCTGAATGGGGGGGAAAAAAAGAAGCCCAAATTACTACCAGGAGAGTGGCATGGTCAGGGCTTACCTTCTGAAGATGGTGTAGAAGTGAAACAGGTGGTCTGGTCAGAGGGAAAGTGTTTCTGATCACAGCACAGGGAGCTGAGAAGTACAGTTGTCTCTCCATCATCAGTATTTCCTAGCTCTATCTGCTACAAGATAGAGAAAATGAGGAATGAAAGCCCTGTGTGAAGCATTTCCACATGGGAAAGGAATGGAGCTCTTAATGGGCTTGTTTGCAAAATAATGAAAGGTGGTGAAGAACTGGTATTTCTAATAACACAACCAGCAACTCAGCCCCCTTTTCACCTACACATGCACTCTCTTCACCTTGATTGGGTTTTATGTGTATGAGAGGAGAAAAAAAAAAATGAGCTTTTCAAGACAAAGAAATCTTTGTGCAAGGGCTATGGAATGATTTTTGTTAGCCCTGATTTTCTGTAACACCAGCAAAAAGGATAGTGAGGGAGGAAGCAGGGAGGAAGACTTTGCTGGTGCAATTTATTCCAGCTTGTGTGTTGCCTATGGCAGGGCTCTGTCTTGGATTTTAACTCAATTGTTTCTTTACAAACCAACCTGCCTTACAGATGTCCAGTCCGATCCTCTCTGTTTGCTAAAGGCAATTTTAATTATTATTATTTTTTTTAACTTAAATACATTAACAGCACTTAGAATTAAAACAAAGGGAAAGAAGAGTCTGAAAATGCTTAAAGTGATAGATGACAGGGCTTGAGAGGCTTGGGTAGTCAAGCCCCTTATGGCAGGGCAGTCTCAACTCACTCCAAACCATCTCTGACAGATGTTCCTCTAACCTCATCTCAGAGGCCACTTTGTAAATATGTGCATGTGTGTTCATACATGCAGTTTGGAGAAGAGTGTATATGTCCAGCTTTGCAAATCAGTGGACTTTCTTTGAAGGTAATTCTGTGACACTAACCAGAATACAGTCCTAAAATTAAATTCTGGGTGTATGCCATGTGTGCCCTGCCACAACTCCCCGATGCACCCATGGCACAGATCAGAGTCACTGCTCAGTGTGCCTGTGCACAGGTGGGTGATCAGATCCTGGATCCACCAGTGCCACCTCAAGGGTGAATCCAAATCTAGCAACCAGCCATCCCATCCCTTAGTCTAGCTCTGCCACATCCTAGCCATCTATAGGATCATTTTTTCCCAAAGTACTCAGACTAAAAGAATCAAGGTCCTTGATCCCACTGAAAGAAAAAGCACTAAAAGTTCTCGTAACACCCACTAAGGCAATCAGCATAAACGGGGCAGAAGATGAACACTGAAAACCACCAACTAACTGCTACCCAACCTTGGAGGTGAAGGTGTGAGTAGTGTAGAGGATCACCACAGTCAGGTGAGTGGTACTCACAGGAAAGGAGCAGTAGTTGGATATACCTGCAGTATTGTTGCATCATGCACTTCAGAAAAGCAGTCATGATGTTACCAAACTTTGCCTTCTCTCCCAGAACCTGACTGAAGCCATTCAAAATGGAGTATACCCTGTTGGAAATGAATCACGGTTTGAAGAGAGCAACTGGGATTTCAGTAACTCCTTCTTCTTTGCAGGCACAGTTGTCTCCACAATAGGTAGGTCTAATGCTTTTCGTTTGTGTGTGCTTCATGCGTGAATGATGCTTATTACCTCTGGTTATTAGGACATGAATGGATAATACTTTCCAGGATAAAAACTCCAGCCCTTCATTGTCACTGACAGTAAGCAGCCATGGACTTAGTCCTTACCATGGCACAGCTCTTTGTGCATTATTTTGGCTTGTCCAATAGCAGTAGCCTTTCATATTATTTCCCACTTGTTTCTTCTTTTCAAGCCATCTGTTAAAATGTTTGTTCTGCTGACAGTTGTGTGGGGGAGATCACTTTCCTGGTCTTTACTCCAGGGTCAAATAGGCTTTAAATCTGAGAGTGCTGTAAAGGATAAAAAAATGGTAGGAAGTAAGTGAGCCCTTCTGGGGCATGGGCACTGTCTCAATAACCTGTCTTGAGCTGTTAATTCACATATTGAATTAGTAATATGCCAGAAGGAAAAAAATGGTAAGAGTGAAAGGCAAATACTGAGACCTTTATGCTGCTGCTTCAAGCTGTTCTGACCTTTTCAGGGCCCGCCTGCTCCTACCTGCTTCTCCCTTTCTCTCAAATATGCATCCCAAAAAGTGCAGGCCTGCCAAGCTTAAGCACAAAATCCATACTGTTGGCACCTGCTTCACACTCTAATGAAGTGGAAGTCAAATCTATGTTTTTGCAGAGTGAAGCTGAGGCCTCCCTCCCACTACACCCTAAGCACAGCTGCTCCACTGATCCATGAGTGTTACATATTACAAAGGCCCAAATGTTGTCCCAGCATCAGGGGAGGTGTTTTGCATGAACCCATGTGGAGATCTCCTGCTGTAGAGAAAAGGCAGGAAAGTCCTTGGCTCTGTGCAAGTGCCGCAAAGCAAGAACTAAAACATCTCTCAATTGGAAACACTGTTTTCAGCACAAATCCAAAGAAGAAAATTAAGTACCCCAGCCAAAATAAGCACACCCACCCCTCATTTCGTGTACCATTTACATCATGCCCAAGTCTCACACTGTCCAACACATTTTCAATACTCACCACCATTCTTCCCATCCTTAGATATAATACACAGATATCATTCCCTTAGTCTATGGATTACCCCTGTAAAATGTCTGTAAAATGTCCATAAAGGTCCAGAGATGTCCACAAAATGCCCAGTGAGTTCATTTAGGCCATGACTTTGGGCTCAATCTGTTGTGGTGGTCACTCAGGACAGGAGGGGAGCTGTGTGAGGTGGAGTTACTGATCACCAAAGGCAGCTCAGGTTGGGTCACTGCTGCACTTGCACTGCTTCTTGCAAGCCTTCTCCACTGGTTCCGGTGGCTCCTGCTGTAGTAATTCCCATAACATGCAACTCAGGTCTCAGGTTACAATATATTTCCTTTACAATCTCCGCCCTGGTCCCTTTGAGCCAGGTCATATGGTTTAACATTGCAATGAACTCTTCCTTTTGCCTCTGCTCCAGCTTGGATTTATCCACAGACTGTGGTCCCTTAGGGTTGGTTGTACCTGCTCCAAGCGGAGCCTTATCCGTGAGCCACAGTCTCTCCAGAGCTGTACCTGCTGCAGCATACACTTATCCACAGCCATAGTCACTTCGAGGTGCACCTGCTCCAGCATGGCCTTATCCATGGGCCTCAACACTTTCAGAGCTGTACCAGCTCGGCATGGCCTTACCCACAGCCACGGTCCCTTCAGATGTGAACCTGCTCCAACATAACCTTACACCTGGCTACAGTCCCTCCAGGGGTGTGCCTGTTCTGTCATGGGTTTATCCATGGACACATGCTTTGAGCTGCTCCAGCGTGGACTTATCCACAGCTACGGATGATCCAGTGTACCTGCTGCAGTGTGGACTCATTCTTGGGCCACAATCCCTTCAGAGGTGTACCTGCTGTGGCACAGACATAACCACAGGCCTTTTAAGAAGGACCTGCTCTGTCACAGGCTTATCCAGAGCCACAGATGTTTTAGGGTGCCCTGCTCCCACCTGGACCCATCCACACTCCCTTTGTCTGTGAACTCAGGTTCACTGGAGTTCCAGCCTGCCCATGAGTGGCACAGGAAAAGCCATCACTCTGAACGTGTCCCACTTCCTTCTTCTTCCCCCAGCTTTATATGCTGAGCATTACACCAGATGGTCTGGAATGTCCCTTTGGTGAGGTGGGGTCACCTGTCCCGGCTGTGTCCCCTCCCAGCTCCTTGTTTACTTCCAGCCTCCTCGTTGGTGGGGTGGGGTGAAGAGCAGAAAAGGCCTTGACTCTGTGCAAGCCCTGCTCAGCAATAACCAAAACATCGCTTAATTAGCAACACTGTTTCTGGCACAAATCCAAAGCACAGCCCCATACCAGCCGATGGGAAGAAAATTAACTCTATCCCAGCCAAAACCAGTGCCTGTTTCTCTGCACCTTCACCACAAAGGTCTGTTGTGAAGGCACGTCAGGTACTTCTCTTCACCAGCTTTTTTTTCCGTGAAAATGGAATATTTCTGCAACAGGAACACAACACAACTCATGCATTTGGGATCTTGTAGACAAAAAAAATCACTCAGTTGTTTTATTTGTCTTTTCCCCCAAAAGAAAAGATTGCATTTTCCAAGTAATGCATGCCTTGAGATGAACTGTGCTTGGGAAATGCCTTTTCCCAGGGTCATTGGTAGAGTAAGGACAAACACAAAGGGCAGTACTCTTGCACTCAGGGATGTATCTCATGGTGTCTAAGAGTCTCCAGATCATTAAAAGACATGTTTGGAGTTGTTCCACTACTGAGATAAATTAAATCCTCTTTTAGTAGGACTTTAAGACAAATATCTCTGTGGCTTGAAGACATCAACCACCAGTGGGATCTGGACTAATTAGCACCATCTATTCCAATGCACACTGAGCTCCCTGGGACTGGAGCCAGTATCTGGACACACCAGCTTACTGGGATTTAGCCAGAGAGGTCACTAACACACAGGCAGATCAACAAGAAGCTAGAAATGGCTGCATGTGATTCTAACAGCCTGGGACTCCAGCCTTGATGTCTTCCAGATCCTCAGACTTCTGTTTTCTGTCTTTCCATGTATTTGTTGCAGGACAGAGCACATTACCCACAACTGCTTCTAGACTGAACTTTTGTTCCCACTAAGTCTGTGTTGGGAGCACACAGTGCTCTCTGCATCACCCCAAACATGCAGGGTGAATCACTTCATCTGCTTACTGCCTTTTTAAGAGAAAAAAAGAATTCACATGTCCTGAGAAGTGCTAACCACATCTTTTGGGGTCACAGGCAGACTGGATTGGGGGTAGGGTTGAATGTGACTGTGGACTGTTCCAGTACTCTGGAATATCTTCTCTAACCAATCTTTTTTTCATAGGCTATGGCACGTTACATCCTAGAACTGTTGGGGGACAGATCTTCTGTGTGTTTTTTGCTCTGTTTGGAATCCCTCTCAACATTGTTTTTCTGCACCGTGTTGGTAAGATGCTCTCACTGCTGTGTAAAAAGCTGGGGAAATTCCTGTACGAGAAAGGAATGAGAAAGGTAATTGTTTCTACTTACTCAGGCACAGTTATATGCTCAATTCTAGTTTTTCTTTTTCTCAAGTTTTATGCTGCCTTATCCTCTAATTTATCTGTTCTCATGCTATATTAGACGTGCTAGGAGAGGGAGAGACAAATTCTTCACTCATGGAGCCAAGCAGACATGGCAACTGTAGAGATATTCAGAGAAAGGGATGCATTTTATCTTCCCATCTAAATGCAGACATCCACCCCCCTTCAGCAATCAGTGGAGAGAGTGGGCATCCCATCCCACTTCTCCAGACACTTACCTCGGGACCTAACACTCTAGGGAAGTACATGCCTCCCTTTATAACCAGTAAAGATGATTAAACATCTCATCGTGAGGCAGCAAAAAGCAGGTGAGCTGTGAAAAGCTGTTAAAAGCAGGTGAGCTGCAGAGGTTTTAATGAATATTGACTCAATGAATAGCATGTCACTGCTCCTAACTCATTACACAGTCCTTTACTCCCTCTCCACCCTTGACTTTGGGAATAAGGAAGCATCAGACCGAAGCTGTTCATTTGAGCCCAGCTGCTGAAAGGTGAGGAGACACCTGTAAAGGGCTAGAGACAGGATGTGTCTTGACTGGTGTGTGTCCCAAGTTATTTGCAGCTCCTCCCTTTCTCTCACCACTGCTGAGGAAGTGAGAATAGCTTTTCTGTGTCTCCTACTGTTCTCTTTCAGGATAAGGGATGAATGCTACAGATAACCCTGTTCAGATTGCTGAATTTCTTGCCATATCTGACAAACTTATATAGAAATTAGGGCTTGCTCAGATAGAGACACAAACAAGTGCACAATGCATGAGGACATGGAAAATTATCCAACAGTTGCCATTGATTTTCAGGCAATCTGGACTAATAAAAATCTATACATGAAATATATGCATGTCTGGCTGATAAATCTTAACATATAACAAGTCTTTTTCTCCAGTCAAGGCTTCTTCATGACTACTGGGAAGTAGAATGGTTCAAAAGTCACTGTCCAGGCACTTCTTTATCAGGACCTCATTAGTTAAAGGTTTCCTTGTAGTAAGATATTCACTGGGTAGGAGAAGAGTTGTGGCACTGATGCAATGAGAAATAAAGTCAATAATCAAAACTCTTGAAGATAATACTGTCAGAAATGGTGCAAATATTTTTTGTAAAAAAGTCCGTTTTCCCAGGCAAATATAAATGTCTTTAGGTGGTAACCCTGAATACCTAAAAATTAAAAATGATGTAGTCTAGTGATAAGTGGAAATAGTCTGACTCCAGAAAAAGTCATTGGATAGGAATTCCTCCTATACTCGTGGTCATTGATACAATCACATAAAAGACTACATCTTCCAGGGCTACTGTGGACATGCAACACCCATAACACATGGCTTCCCCCTGCTCCCAAGCAAGGCTGGGGTGCTTCCAGAGGAAAAGCACTCAGTAGAAATCCTTCTGTCCCTGTGGTCCTAGATAGCCACCCACTTTGAACAGGCACCACTATATATGGCCTACTAGCGTGTCAAATCATGATTATAATTGAACTGGTTTATTTTTCAGAAGAAGATCAAATTTCTGACCCTTTTGTTCTTCCTGGCAACGGGGATCCTAGTTTTTCTGTGCTTGCCATCAGTCTTCTTCCAGATAACAGAGGGCTGGTCCTACAGCGAAGGAATTTACTTTGCATTTATCACCCTCAGCACCATTGGCTTTGGAGATTATGTAGTAGGTAAGGTTGACTGCAGAGAGGAGACACATCAAAACAGCAGGTTTATGACTGTGATTCCCATGGGTTGACTGCACAGGCCACCAGTGTGCTGTAGAGACAAATCTGTCAACAGGAGTCTTTGACTAGTCTTATACAGTTCTGGGGGAAATACTCTTTTCTCAGGGATTTTATGTGCTGACAAATATAATTAAATGAGGTGCTTTGGGATGCAAAGAAGACAAGTATTTTGGTGAGGAAAAGAGAAGTGTAAGGGGAGAATTCAATGAGCTTGGCAATTTGTACACACCAAAAGGGAACAGTTAGGGACAGTCATACAAAACAAGGCACATATCACTGCTTTAGCTATCTAAGACTTATGTTTCAAAGTGTAGAGTAAAGAAATAAGTGATCATGTTTCAGAATACATGATTTTACACAACAGACAGAGAGGTGGAAATCCCAGTCATGGGAAAGCGAAGAAATCTACTCACTCTTTGAGAAGTTGGCCTAAAGATATGTATCACTGCAAAAGTGGCCTTCTTTGATCTCCTGAGCATCTCTGAAGGTTCTCTGTCTTCACAAACCAGAGCTTAGGACTTCCCCTGAAGAAAAACTGTTTAAGATACGTTCAGGCATTCCAGAATGCTTCTCAAAACGCTTCCGTGGATCTGCTGACCAAAATACACTCCAAGGAATTTCCAGAGGAAGTCCAAAATGTTCACCAGGGGCCAAATCAGTGTCCACAGAAGAAGCAAGCAAACACCTGGACTCCATGGAGAATCAAAGATTTCTCTACAACCACCTGTCCTGCCAGCATCTTGCCAGCCTGAACTTCTCCTCAGTGGGGATATGCAAAGGAAGCTGTGTAGCTAATACTGTGCTGACCCTACAAAGAATCTGGAAGCCTCATGTTCCTTTCTGAGGGACAGAAATCCACCACAACCTCTTGTTGTGCTGTCACTTTCCTCCTCTGCAGCCATATTACTTTACAAATGCAATTAATTGTATTTTAATTTTTTTAATTGTTATTTAAAAATAACAATTAGATAGGCCTCCTGGCTTTATGATTTCACCTTCATTAGGATGACTTAACTGGAGCTGAAATATTTTTCCCTGCCAGTATTTATCTTAATTTGCCTTAACAACAGTAATAAAATGGTGATAGGTTTAATGCTTCACATCTTCACAGTGAGGCAAGCAGAATCAGTGACTGCTCTGAGTGTCAGGCATTGCTTACAGATGACAAGTGGTTTTGTGCTGGCCAAGAGGAACAGAACAGGTTTGAGTTTATTTGCATTTTAGTAATTCAAAACTGTTTTGTAGCTAAGCTAACTGTTTTGGGTAGGGAGACACGCTAGGAAGGTGGCAGAGCCTGGATTTAACTGTTTGGAATACATGTGCATATAGGTGATACCTCTAGGGTGAAACTCCCTGTGGGCTGTTAACCAAATATGTGCCCTGCTCAAGTCCAGTTTTGAGTTAACATTATAAAGTTATTGCCAGTTGCTTTGCTAACCCCACATCTTGAACTTTGGATAAGAGCACAAGGAGATGCTTTGTACCAAGGCTGAGAATGTCTCTGCCAACTCAACTCCAGCAGAAGAAAAAGAAACAGCTGTTGGATATCTATCCATGAGGACAGACCTGCCCAGTCCTATCCCATTTCCAGAGCTCCTGCATGACGAAGAACAAAAATCTTGCACATTAACCTGTGCAGTTCAGAGCACTGCAGGATTTGACAGAAGTTGCCAGCATCCTGACTCCTTCCATGCAGGTTCTCAAAGGGAAGTGATCCACCAGGTTTGTGGTGATCTCCCTGTCCATGGACATGGCTGTGTTATCAACTACGTGGAGTCCCCCCTGGCAGTGACTTGGAGCACTCAATAAGCAATATCACCAAGTTTTCCTGCAGATGCCAGTGCCACGTCATCTGTATCATGATGATAATGTTGTGTGGGACCAAGTTCAGTAGGAGCAAATGCTTTGTTGTGTGTTGGGGGTAGATTGCTGACATATGAAAGATCAGACTAAATGACCCACACAGAACAGCGAGTGTGAGATACTGGCTGATGCTAAGAGGGTTGGACTGCATGAAATGAGCTTTGGTTCACTGGTTTCCAGTGCAGAAAGTTGTGTTCTTGGCATGTGTCAATGAATTCTCATCAGTCACCTAGTTTTTTTAATGGAGGAAGCTCCTGAAACCATTGAAAAGTAAGGTAGGAATTGCAAATACTCTCTTTGTATGAACACAGGTACCTATAATTTAAAGGAAATATTTACTAGGTTGTAATCACACTCTGCTAGAAATACAGAGAATTACAATAACCCAGGTAGTAATGGTTGTGTGATTATAGCAGCCCACTGTGCTCTGCTTTTTATGCTTTGGGAGTTTGGGAATATTTCCAAGATAATAAGTACAATTTAACACTACTTCCCACATAATTGCATTTACCTGTAAATGCAGCAGTTGAACCAGGAGTGATATGCTATAAGGGGAAAAAAATATCCTGCTCTCATGCTAATTCACCTCAATCACAGAATCATAGAACCATGGAATGATTCACTTCAATCCCAGTGTGTCTTTTGACAGGCCAGCATATTTGTGCTAGCATATATCAGTTTACTGCAACAATAAACACAATAAACCATTGCTCAGCCTTAATCAAATGCTGGAGAGGTGAGAGTCTCCATTACAATGAAAAAGTCACCCTGAAGTTCTCAGTGTAAAATATATTGATGAATTCATTAAACTGTTCCACTTTCCTTTGGCAAGGTGAATTTTAACTTGTTAATTTTCTTCTTCTTTCTCTCCCCTTATCTTCAGGCAAACAGTCTGGCAGGAATTACTTTTCCTACTATCGAGTGCTGGTGGCCATTTGGATTCTTTTTGGCCTTGCCTGGATTGCTCTGCTGTTTAATTTATTGACAACGGTACTAGAAGATACTGAAAAAATAATTGTCAAGGATCTCCAGCAAATTGGAAAGGTGAGTAAGGACAATGGAGCAAGCCAACAAAGAAGATGCTGGCCTGTTCAGTTCATTCCAGAAGAAGAACTACCACCACCACGTGCTGGAGGGGATGCACAGAAAATGGAGTCATTAACAGCAGATTCTGAACACACAAAAAATGAAAAAAAATAGTTCTCTAATAGAAAAACTATTGCCATAACATATAAGAGTTGAATTCTTCATCAGAGAGTTGATAGTTATTCTAAAGAAAATCCCGTGGAAATAAAATTTTTCCTACCTTTTGCTGAGATATGACCTTTTAGAACTCAAGACTCAAAGTTGCACAAAGCCTGAATATTAATGGTAAGAAATTTGCTCCTCAATTTGCAGCTGGGTTGTGGTAACAACCTGAGAAGTGCACTTGCTTTGCAATGTGTTTTTAAGGTGCTTTCACAAAAATGCAGAGGAGGGGCACGGTGGAGCTTGTTGGCTCTGTTTGGATTTTGCTGCTTGCAAAAAATCATATTTCTTCCAGGAACTGACATGCACAAGCTTTTCTGAGGCATTGCATAGCACTTTTGGAAGAAGAAATAAGGATATATATGAGAAATAAATAACTGAATAGATGCCTGATTTGAGCCATCATATTGGATAAAGTGTTGTGGTCTGAAAGATGTGTTTAAATGGCAAGACCTGGGCTCAGTTCAGAGACATCAGAAACATCTAATGGACAGGGTTATGAAACGGTTAGCATGTTAGAAATGATTCATTCTACCTCTTCCTGTTTTATACTAAGTTGAATAAAGGCAATTTTACCTTTTATCCCTGTGGCTCTGAAAACCCTTTCCGACAGTGTTTATGAAGAGCACATAAACCCATCTCTTGAATTCAAATGTTATAATAATTTTATTCTATAAGCTTTTTAGAAGAACAGAGACCGGTTTGAAAGGAGGAGTCCTCACTGCATCAGAGCCTTGCTGCTATGTTTGTATTGCACAGGAACCATGAAGTCATTCTGAAGGGCTGTAGCTTTCCAAGTGTGAGTGGTGTCTAAACCTTCAACCAGGTGAAAAAAAAGGATGCCAGACCTGGGCATGGTTTTTCAGATGTACTGTCTGGCTTGCAGGCCACTTCTGGGTGAAGACTCTGACCTTCAAAGGCTCAGTCTCTATGCCATGTGCCTTCAGTGTGTCAAAAGTGCAGGGAAAACCCAACCCTGAAGCGCTGGCAAAGCAGCTGGGATAGACACAGTCATAGACACACGTCCCATGGGTGTATATGGTCACACCAAAAGTCAGCCTAGTCCAATACCCTATCTCTGATCACGCCTCAAAGAGTGTAAGAAAGAGGCAGCTCTGCCCTGACCCAGTGCTGGGGTCAAATCCCTCTTCCAGCAGTTCGGGGCTCAAGGCTACCCAAAACAGGTGGTGGGGTCTCTGTACATCAAATCCTATGAACTTGCCCACATGTTGAACTCACATCAGTGCCCACAGGACCCACCCAAGGCAGTCCATAACTTTAGTACACAAAGTGCCTCTCTGACGGTGTTGAACACGCCACTTGACAGGTTTTTGTGAGCCCCTCAAGCTCCTGTTTTGTCAGACTGAATAACTGTTCTTTGATCACCCTCTGGGTGTTAGTTACAGCAAGATGAGCCCTTGCCAGAGTTATTCCTTTCCTCCAGGAAAGGGAGAATAAATTACAGCTATAAAGTAATTTCAGGTCATAAAGATGCAATCAGCCTTGAAGTTGGATTCATAACTATTTCAGTCAAACAGAATCATGCTTCTTGCCAAAACAGTTCTGCTGGTTCAAGACCTGGCATGTAAACCTGACCAAATATGTACTTTCTTTCCCTCCACAAATTATTTTCCAGTGTTAGCCTCAAGCTGACTTCTCACCTCATATGTCTCACTGTCAGTAAACCTTTCTGAGGCAGCAGGAACAAGAACTGACTGAAATTAGGGAAGGGTATCAAGGGTATCATAGGACACAGTGGTCCTTGTGCAAGCCAGAATCCTGTTGCTGTCACAGGGCAACACCAGAGCCAGGCAGAGAAAGCAGCTGAATGCTCCCAGGCAGGGATCTCTTCACATCTCTGTTTTTCCCTCTGACCAAGCAGTGACCCACATTATTATTTTCCAGGTACAATTTTTTTTCCTCTAATTTTTTTTTCCCATCCCTTCCTACAAGGACTATTAACCCCACTCCCAGTCTAATGGAGGTACTATCAGGGCTGGTTTAGGGTGGGGTGGTCCTGCCTTGGGGTGAAATAGCCATTTTGCACAGCCTCTCATAATTCCTTCCATGCCCCCAGACCCAGTGAAGGGTTTTCTTCAACTTCTTCCCATTGTCCCACTTGCTCCCTGTTGTGACAAATAACACAACCCAGCCCTAGAACAAGCTGGTGATGTCCCATTGCAACGCAGAGCAACTGAAGATGATTTTTTTAGACATTTCAGGAAGGGCAAGAGGGACATCCCATGGACTCTGACTGTAAACAGCAAGTACAGAGCCAGGCTTTGCTGCAAAACAGGACAAATTCTCTTTCCTTTGCACTGGTGAATGTTTAACAATAAGCCCTGAAACCCAAGCACTTCCCACTCTCAAGAGTCCATCTGCCCTGTGCAGTTACTGCCATAGAGGGCAGGTGATTCACCTTTTAACTCGTTCCTCTTGCCACGCTTCCCAGGTAAGGATGAGGCACAGAGGGACTGGAAAAGTTACCCAGGGACGGGGGATGCAGGAAACATTAGCCAGGAATGCCCATCATGGGGCTGTCCTCCTTCGGGCACCAAGAACTGAGGTGTCCCTTCAGCTGTAGGTGCCAGCCTGGGAACACAGAAATCCACATCCACAAGGAGAAGCTCAGCTGCTCTGAGAAAGAAGACCGGTCATTCATAAATCCTCAGCCCCGAGGGGAGCCCTTTTGAAGAAGGGTCTTAGCTTTGCTTCTCGTGCCCTCTCGTGGCTGTGTGGTGCGGACCCTCTCCCTCCGCGTTCCTGCCAAGTTTGGGTAGTTTTACTCCACCTCCCGCTGTGCAGTTCGGGTTTTGTCAGTGGGAACGGGAGGAAGCCGCCCTGTATTTTTATCGAGTTCATACGAGCTTGCTAAAGGCTAAAACACGCCTCATTCTCAAGAAGGAGATGGGGATGGACACCTCAAACCGGTCCAGCCAGGGATCCTGCCTTATACCCACACTGAGACAGCTTTGTGGAGGTCAGCTGGGAATGCGATGGCCTTCTGTCAGCAAACCATCCTCACTGGCAGCATGCAGGGTGCCAGTGAGGTGGAGTACACTCCTATCACATGCCTCATGCACAACCTTCCCGTGCATAACATCTGCTGCAGGATCAAGAGGCACATTCCCACCCCCTGTCCCAGAGGGAAAGGGATCGATCTAGAAAAAAATGTACAAAAAAGCAGGTTTGGGTGCAGGCTTTGGGAGCAGGGTGAGCTGGCCCAGGCTGTGGCACCCTGAAGGGCAGGCAGGGTCCCATGCAGCACGAGGGGTGGAGATAGGAGCTGCTGATATGTGGAAGAAAGAACCAGCACCAAAGGGTGTGTGGTCCTCTGTGCTGGGAAAGGCAAGGGAAAAGCCCGGGAAAGCTGCAAGCCAGGGTGGGAGAGGAACTTTTTTGGATGCAGTATTGTTTCTTGTGCTTAAGCTGAACAATAAATCCATGTCCAGAAGGGCTTAGGCACAGCAACAAATCTCTCCAGGGCTGGAGCAAGCAGCCTCTTTCAGCATTATCACAACAGCAGCAGAACTTGTCCTCACGTCACCCCTGAGAGGGGGAGCTGTTGATTCCTGTGCAGGTAATAGAGGCCCCAGAGGAAATTCAGTGTGTCACCTGAGTTCATGCATGAGACCTTTGGCTCTCTCAACCAGGACCGGGTGTCCTGGTGTTGCTTACTAATAAATTAGAGCCAGCTAATGGTTCTGTAGTTGTTGAGGTTAAGAAAATAGTCTTAAAATGAGAGCAAAATTAGAATGGAGATTCTACTCCGCAGCTGGAGATTTAAAATAATCCCAAGATTTTTAATTCATGAGTATAAGCCAGGCTTTGCTCTTCTTCTGCACGTCCTCCTTGCCCCAGGGACAGAAACCAGGAATAAAATGCGTTCCAAATCCCTCTTCTGCCAAGCTACGAGGTGACAGCAGTCCTCTGGAGACCAAGGGGAGGAGTTCTCCATTGGCAGATCTGTAGAGCCTGGAGCCTTTTCTGGGAGCTGCTCAAAGCCCTCACTGTGACCCATTCCCACTGCGCCGCTCAGGGAAATCCAATTTTCACGGAGCAGCCTCCTGTGCGACTGCCAGCTCTCCCACTGCAGCTTGTTTTCAAATGGGAAACACTTCCAAGGCAAGCCAAATATTTTCCAATACATTAAACCAGTTGCTGAAAAACTCCAGGCGTATGATGGTGAAATATATTATCTTGGATTAAATGGCAGCAGCATGTTCCTGCATTCAGTCCGGGCTGCTCCTCATACATCACCCACATCTTTGCTGCCAGCCAGGAAACAGGGTGCATTTCTCAGCTTGAAACCAAGGAAAAGCCACGAGGAATTATCTTTCCCTCAGAAATTCAATTGCCTCCAGAGAGAACAGGAGAAACTCTACTTTGATCTGTCTTTAATTAATATGTGGGCTGTTTGGGGATCGTTTGAGGTCTCCCTCAATTATTAGTCAGTTCATTTGGAGAGATTATTTTTTTCTGGAAGCCAGGGAACGACTTAAAGCAGTGGAACACCTTGGCTAATGTAACATCATGTAGCCACTGGGACATTTTTTTACAGAAATAACAAAATGTGGGCCACACACATGATGTTTTCCTCTCTGTCACACTTGGACTTATGCTTCCTCGCCTGACTCCTGACCAAAAGGCTGGATCCAGCTAAGAACTGGTTTAACAAACATAACTAATCACTCTCCAAAGGCTTGTAATCCATCCCTCATGATCAGACTCGAAGAAGAAAAAAAACCCAACATATTTTGGTGCCAGCCAAATCCCCTTGTACCATTCCAGCAGGATTCAAAGTGGTCTTAAAGACAGATTTTATACCACCTCTCACGCTGTAAGGAAAGGAGATCCCTTGGGGTCTCTGGCACATGTGGCTGAGGACCAGTCCAGGGCAACATTGCTATTCCATACTAGAAAAGTCAATATTTAGCTATTCTGGGGCTAAAAGGTTGCAAAGGAGCAAAAACACTGCCTCCAGAGAACTTGGTTGATGCTCTTGTATCCCTGCAGCCAGTCTCACCTCCAATCCAGAACGTGAACTCAAATCTGCTTAGAAAATTCAGCATTTTCTATCACAAGGGGTCCTGGGTTCAATTAGAATAACTCCCTACCATGGGTTCAGAAAGGCTCATTTTGCTGAGTTAAAGTTAGAGCAACTATTGAATCCATTTGATTACCAGTTCAACATGATTTAGGAGACATGTCTCCTGAACAAAGACTTTCCAAATTTTTCTTTCAATTACTCTTACATATGTGGTTGGAAACTATGGCTGTACTTTGTGGTGAGATGTCGAAGCATGAAATAATACATCCCCAGAAAGAGAGATGCACTGATAAGCAGAACAATAATAATAACAAGCGTGTGTCATTGAAAAATGAGAGGAGGTACAACTTGCAGTTTAAGTTAATGGCTTCCTTGAACAGGATTACCCAGAAAGGTGCTGATGCTCTCAAAGAATAATTGTGGTTTGAGGTGAATCCAGCTTCTCAAAGTAAAAGATGATTGTTCATCTTTTGGCGTGGAGAAAATCTTGCATCAACACCAGAAAAGAACCTAAGTCAGAATTTGTGCTGAAAATTCCCCAGAGTTCACAGTTTTGTTCATTTAAATGACTCATTGAGTGCTTTAAAACCAAGGTTAAGGTTTTACATTTAAAGGAGCTTTGGATATTTACTGGAAATCGAGGCTGAAACCTAAGCAGAGATCTGTCTATTCTCAACCTCAGAAGTCCAGGCATCAGTCTCAAAATATAATACACACTGTCTGAGAATGAGAAAGATGCAAGAAGCCCAGTGTAGGCACCTTCCAGTTGCTAGACACCAATTCTCCTTATCCAAGCAGTCTGTCTCTTCACAAATCATTCAGGAGCTATTCAGCATCTCTATTGTGCAAGTCTGTTGCAAATCAATGCTGGGGTCAGAGCCTGTGTATTGCCCAAAAGTAGATATAAATCAATTAGAGATTAATGCTGATCTCTGCAGAACTTCAGCCAGTTTCCCAATGGCCACTATAAAATTCCAACACATAAATGTTTTTTAATAGATTTTTTTTTCCTTTCTTCCTTTTCTTCCTTCTTTCTTTCTTCCTTACAGCCTTCAAGTTGGTGAGGGGATGAAGAATGGATGTGGCAGAGCTTAATACAGTCCCAGAAATGCTTGGGCAGTTCCTAGAGAAACATGGCCCAGCAGCAAGGTCTACAAAGTACTTAAAAGCTGAGTGTAATGACAGTAGTGGTAGCACAATTTGGTGATGCCAAATAGCCAAAAATTGCCAGGAGGAAAACAAGAAGAGGAGTTCCAGCAGTCACTGTACAAGTCCATTCCTTGCTTGCAGTAGGTCTCTGAGCAAAAGCCTGAATACAAGCTGCCCAGGTTATTTACTCAAACATAGGTCATTTTTAGGGCTGGGGGTTTGGTAACAAACACTTCCCAGTCATCATCTCACAGATCTCTGTAGGGACTCAGCCTGCCTTGGCAAACCAGCCAGTGGAAGTGGAAGGCATACTCTTAGGATGCAAAAGTCAAGGGAGAAGCACGATTTTTGGTACATGAAACTTGCATGCTGGCATTTGTAGTAATAAACAATACTAAACCATACCAGAGTGGGTAGGGCTCTGGTGTGGCAGCCAGGGTGCCTTCCAGCTACACTTCTGGGAAGCTAAAATTTCCATGACTGGAAATTTCTATATAGAGCCTTGCTTTGGCACACAGTTTTCTCAGTTATCGTGGATCAGGGGCAAAAGCAGAGAATGGCAACCTCATGTTAAAACCCCAAAGCCCACACTTGCCTCACAGATGCCAAAGAGCAGAGAAGTGAGGTACACAAATGTTGTCACTTCCCCACCAGGGAAGTGTGTCACCATCTGTCATCCGTGGTGACAGCATGGTGAGGAGAGGTGGCATAAAGGACAGGCAGCACTCTTCCCTGTGGGATTATGGAGAGTGGCCGATTTTTGGGATCAGGAGTGTCAAACAGCACGTGCCATAGGTGAACCCTCTCTGTTAACATCAGTGGTGCTCCAGATGCCCATCAGCTGAGACAATAAGTCCATTTTGGCTGGAAAAGGACTGTTTACAAGGGCATGGAGTCACAGGACAAGAGGGAATGGCTTCAAACTGACAGAAGGCACACTTAGATTAGATCTTAGGAAGAAATTTTTGCCTGTGAGGGTGGTGAGGCCCTGGCACAGGTTGCCCAGAGAAGCTGTGGCTGCCGCAAGCCTGGAAGTGTCCAAGGCCAGGTTAGTCGGGGCTTGGAGCAACTTGATCTAATGGAAGGTGTCCCTGCCCATGGCAGGGGGGTTGGAATGAGATGGGCTTTAAGGTCCCTTCCAACCCAAAACGTTCTCCGATTCTGTGATTCTGTGGAGTCACTGTGCACACACACGAGACAACCTCCAGATGTCACCATCAACCCAAGAAAGAGAGAGGCACAACTCGAACCGTGCAGAAAATCCCGACTCGCAGGCTTTAACTTCCAGAAACCCTCTCCTGCAGCCCCTGCTCTGCTGTTTGGGACAGACAGACAGACAAGGCAGAACGGTTTCCAATTCACCTGGATAAAATGCTCGGTTCACAGACAAAATCAGGGGAATGTAGTTTGTAGCCGTGAATGCAAGCATTTTTCATGCATATTATACTGATGGAGACCACATGTGTTCTCCCCTATGTGTAGGTGCTATCACCTATGTCTGTGTACACATATTTTTAATATACATATAAAATTATCTACGTAACTTTATCTATATAAGTTTAGGTCTTAAGAATAACAGGTTCTTTGCCGACAACTTTAGATGAAGGTAAAAGCAAGGCATTTCCTCCAGTACCTTTTCTAGCTCTATGCATATTCATCTCTTCCAGTACACATTCTTGTGTCCCATGCAGCTGATGAGCTGAGAAACACAGCGATCAGCCCTGGATAAAGGATCTGAGAACATCAGCAGGTGTGGGATCCCCCAGTGATGAGAAGCAGCATGCCCTCAAGTCTATGTAGTAAGATCAGTGTTAATCAGTCAAGGAATTGGTTGTCTCCTCTGTTTCCCTTGGCTTGTTAAGTTTGCTTTATGACACTTTCAGCAATCCAAATTTGCCTATTAGGAAAAAAACAAGTCTTAAAAAATCCCAACTCTGCCTCCTTCCCTTTAACTCTGACCTCTCATTTCAAATGCATCCAAAATCCATTAGGAAGGAAAAGGCCCTAAACTCTGCTCAAAGACGGCATTTACATCGTCCCTGTCACAGTGTGGAGCTGTGACGCAGAATAAAGTCACAAGCATTGAGGCAGCAGAGGTGTGGGACCCAAGGGAGACTGCTCGTCACCCTTCCACAGGCTGCAGAGGGGTGTGCAGGGTGGCAGAGCACCCTCCGACTGAACCTTGCACCCGTAGATAGCTGGAGGGATATCCGGGGTCTGTTTATTTAAACACACGCTCCCCCTTAACACCACATCAAAAAGAATACTACTGAAGGAAATGCCAGATTCTCCAGCCCTGGTAGGTTAGAGAGCTGCTGTTTTTGCATGAAAAGACCTTCAAGGTCCTCCTGCACCAAAATAGTTTGTATGAAGAGCAGAGCTGCACATCACAAAGTTTGAGCAGGGTGAGGGGTGCCCGTGGGGATCATGACACAGAAGATTAATGGATCTCTTCCAGCCATAGGTTGTCAGTTAAGTCAAGCACTGCTAATGCAGGATGTTGTCCTGAGACCTCTGTTAGCACAATGATGAAGCCTTTTTTAAGTCCTCTGTGTAAAAGGCGTAATCCTTGTGTGCCGATGGATCATATCCTTGAGATCCCTAGAGAGCTGGGCAAATGTGGAAAGAAAGGGAAAGGAAATCCCTTATTTCATAATGGTGCAAACAGACATGTCAGGAGAATTACATCAACATGCAGCACATGTGAAATTTAATACTCCTCCTAATGCATTTAGATGAGGCAAAAATGTGAAGTCTGTACTGCCTCTGGGAATAATTCTGGTAGGAAGCTTTCACCACTAGGAACCAAGGACTTTCTACTTACTCTGGAATTTGAGCCTTTGTTTTCAAAGCCTTCCTGAGAGACTTCAAAATCAAGTTTGTCAAGTGTACGTTACACTTTGAAGATCTACCTTCCAGAATTAAGCATCAGTGCCCTCCCCAGCCATGCTGGTGTGGGTGAAGATCAGCACGCTGGAAAATCAGGGCACGGACAACCCACAAAAGAGGAGAGTCTTTGCACTGCAGAAGGCCAAAACAGGCAGACACACAGAAGTCTTATCTTTTGCCTGGTATCAGCTGACGTTGCTGCAAGAGTCCATCAGACTTGCATGGATTTCCACCAGCTTCAACAGTGGCCCATAAGGCTCTCAAAGGCTTATAAACACAATATTTTTGCTTTGGAGTCCTTGCAGGCAGGAGGAGCCTGAGGTCTTCTCACTGGTTTCCCTCCCTTATATCAGACTGTAGATATGGAATTCAGCAAAGGATACAGCTCGGATGTGGCTTGAATTCAGACAAGTGACTTGAAGTGATGATTTCCCCCCTACCAGGCTGCAGATGATCGATGTATTATGCATGAAAATAGTGCCAGGCACAGATGGGGTGGGAGTAGAAGGTGTGAGCTGATAATGACAGCAGCCAAGTTCTACTAGAAAAGACTCTACAACGCACTTGCATGTTGGGCAGAAAAAGGATGCAACATGCACGAGAGGCTAGCCATGGTTTAAAGGGCCAAACAGTTTAATTACAGTCAGAACTGAGATTTATTCAAGAATTTGAGTGGCATGGTTGCCAGAGAGAGCAGGGGATTAGCCTTGATGATTCAAGGAATCATCTTCCCATCTTGTGTTCTTGAATAGCCATTAGGGAGATGAGGGGTTTAAAATCTGCAGACAGGGAATCCAAAGGGGTGACATAGTACTGGATCAGATATTGACTCCAGCAGGATCCTGGCTCATACTCAGCACAGTGCTGAGAACTTGGCAAGAGGTCCAAAGTTGAAAGAAACAGGAATTTCTCCATGGACGCTTCTAGGGTTTGGATCCAAGCCATTGAAGACCAGCATGCATGGCCTGATCCTGGAGAAACAGTCAGTGTTTGGATGGACAACATATCACTGACTTGGAGCCAGGTGGGTACAGACTTCTGTGGGAGGATGAGTCAAGAGACTCCATCATCATCTGAAAAAGGATGCTGTGGGAGAGAGCTTAGCAAGTGTGCTACCCATAAAGACCCATGAGGAGACAGTGATGGTCGAAAGAAAAGCCCATGATTTCCCTGGTCAGCCTTGGAGCACCCTGGAGAGCGTTGCAGGATCAGATGCTTGAAATAAACTGCTTCCATTTTACAATGGAACCATGAGAAGGGAATACCCTGTTCCTCACACAGCTTCTTTGAAGGAGCTCCAGCCTTGGAGCACACATCTGACAGCTGGCAAGAAGCCACTGGCTTTGCCAAATCTGACCACAGCTGATCCCTGATGCAATAAAATGTTAAATCACCATAGTTTGAGAATGTGCTGGTCTGGAGGATCATCAAGCAAAAACAGCAAAGAGTTGTTGGCAACTTGCAATGCATTTGCCAGTTCCAGGCTCTGTGGAAACCTGACCCCACACAAAATCACCCTTATATGAGTCCATTCTTTGCCTACAGCCCTGCTCATGGTGCCAGTGACAAGATGGCCATAGGAAATCTGTGTCCGAGGGATCTGAGCTGTGCATTCAGAGACATGTGATAACTCTTGCAATGCTGAGACATAATGTTTTGGGAAGTAAGGCCAGCAAGCATTACACAGAGGAGATTAATATTTCACATCACCTGGGGGCTAAAGCCCTATGGAATGTATCTGTTTCACTGCTCAGGAAGCGATCTGGTCAAATTTCCACCAAACAGGGCTCAGATGCTCAAATCTGCCTGTGAGAATAAGCATTTCTGATAACGCTGCCCAGCTTAAACTTGCAAAGAAACATCCCACAGAGAGAGCATCCCAAGGGACAAGGTTTTGATTCACAAAATTCCCACACCCCAAGGGGTCACAACCCACTCACCTGAAACCGGGAGCAAATGTATGATAGAAAAGATGCACTGGGAGGCTGGGATAGCCCAGCACTCATGGGGGTTCGTGATGGGACCTGTTGCGTCATGCTCTGCTAGCCACTGGTCTGGGTTGTTTCTGTTTCCCCTTTGTCTCCCAGCTTGGCAAGCCATCTCCACAGGAATCCATGCACATCCTAAGGCACCTTAAACAAGCTTCCCTGTCGCTGCAGCACAACACAGTCTCCCTAAAGTATAGGAGGACCTGAGAGGCTTGAGTAAGGCCAGGTTCACTGGTTGCCCAGAGAAGCTGTGCATTCCCCATCCCTGGAAGTGTTCAAGGCCAGGTTGGACGGGGCTTGAAGCAACCCAGTCTAGTGGAAGGTGTCTCTGCCCATGGCAGAGAAGTGGAACGAGATGATCTGTAAGGTCCCTTTTAACCCAAACCATTCTGTTATTTCTATGATTACTATGATTTCACTAGTTTTATACCTAATCAAGACCAAGACCCACCACAGAATAGTAAAAGACCCTTCATTCCCACCCAGTTGTGCTTAAGGTCACATTTTGTGGTGCTAGCACCATCGAGACCTGCACATCAGTCCAGTTCTGGCCTCAGTCTACCCTGCATCTCTTGCATTTTCGAGGAGCTCATCAGCAATATATGGATCAAAGTTAATCGATAATACCAGAGCCCTTTCACCATATTGCTTTCACTAAATTACTGCATCCTTTAAAAAGAGAAATCTTAGCAGACCGCAGTACAATGCCAGACAGACTGTCACTTCCAAATTATGTTTATTTATTCTCTCTCTGGCTCTTGGCTGGCCCCATTACCAGCATGTCTCAGTGTCTCTCAGTCATCAGCATATTTGCCTTCCCTTCCTTCCCCCTACCCCGAGGTACATGTCTCCTCTCAAGTACAAAGCGGACTGACATGGCAAGTTTTTGAGCCTATTTAACACTGGCTTTATCTGAGGAGAACTGGGTTCAGTGACAGAGCCTCAGAATTAATTATATGAAGGTGAATTCCCTTCACAAGCCTGGCACAGTGTCACTGCAAACATTTTAACAGCCAGTCCCTGGCCCTCGACTGCCTTTGTGCAGTGTAAAGCAATTATTTGTACCTGCTTGGTGAGATGTGTCAGCCCCTTCAGAGGTGCTGCGACACAGCAAACACGCTTCACCCTTGTTATTCACGAGGAAAAGGACGTATGGTGGGTCTTGGCTGTGCACACAGTCACTGGTGCTGCTCTGCTCAAGCCTTTCAGGGATGGGAATGCTGCTCTTTGTGTGCAATCCAGACAGTGAGTACTCCCTTGCAGACGAGGTGCAGCCAGGCTCAGTGCTTCGGCCAAAAGCAGAAATGGGACTCAGGGCTGGGACCGAGGAAGTGAAGTCTGAAGTGCAAATCTCAAACTCCAGCATGTCCTTGCTGAGCCTCACCAGCAGGGAGGAATGGCAGACTCAACCCCCTCTCTCATCTCCCTTATATTAGCTCTTTTCTGTCCCTTTTCACCCTCCCTGTATCCCAGGGTATCCCTGGTAAAAACCATTTTTGTCTTTCACATCCCACCTCAACTCCTTCCCCTTCCCCTGTAGCAGCTGTTGCAGCTGACACATTCCTACCACACTCCTTCTTTATTCTTACCAAAAAAACAAAACAAAACAAAGATATCTTTTTGGGTTTTCTTTACACAGGTGTTACAGATTGTCACAGAGCAGAGCTGACATCGGGGTTAACCTGTAAAGTCCATTGGAGATGATCCTAGGAGACCAGAGGAAGAGAATTAGCAAAGCTCCATTTCATCCTGGAGCAAGGAAGGGAAACCATGTTTATCCCTTCCACTGCCACATGCTCCAGGGCAAGGAAAGAGGGATGAAGGGTTGAGGGGAGGTTGGTTACAGTGCAGAGGAAAAGGAATTGACTGTATAAAAGGGAGATTGTGGTAATGGGCAGGAACAAGCATTGGAGGAGACACCGCTGCCTTTCCTGGAGGAAAAGGGCTGTCTGCACATCCCAAATTCTCCCTCCACTGGGACTAGGTGGGTCTGTGAGGCTCTTTTAAGATGCATCAGAGGCAGATCAGCTTTACCCAGGGACTTTGGGGTTTGGTTGGACCTCTTGGACCTCTCCAGATTGATGGCCAGCCGTGGAGGGCCTTGGGGTCACCTGGGGAAGGAGCGCTGAAGACACGGAGTTGCTCCTGAGCAGAAGGTTCCATGGCTGGTATGTGGTGGTTTCCCCATACACAGGAGGACAGGATGAGCCCTTGGCCAGAGGAGCCCACAAGAGCTCCAAAAGAGGAAGTTTTCCAGCTGATCAGCAGGAAAACAGGGCTATTCTTGGTGAGCTGTGCCGTGGCGCAAAAACAAAGTTCTTTCTCATTAGGGAGGAATTCAATGGGCCTCTCTGGGAACCAGTGCCGTGGCACGCTAAAGGTCAGGTCTCATTCTGGAAGCCTTTTCTCCCCTCCTTGTCAGCAGGAAAAATAATTTAAAGTATCCCCTAAAGAGCCCTGTTCTCCCGTGCTCCCTCCCAAATACAAAAAGGAGGACATCGCCTCAGCCTGGGGAACGGTGCTGTGGTGGGGATGGCCAATCTCCCTGCCCAGCCCATGGGACCCAGATCCCTTTGCACCTGACAGCCTTGTTATTAAAAGACCACAACTAATTAAGAGGGGAAGGAACAAAGGGAGCATCCTATTCCCACTACAGGGCACAGTGCAAGATTGCCACATCTGTGGAAACCCGCTCCAGTGTCAGCTGTCACAGGTTGCTTGGTTGCATTTGGGACTTTCCTGCTGAAAAATTCAGTCTGTTTAGTTGTCCCAGTTATACCTCCGGTGCTGTGAGTGGCCTGGGTCTGCTGGCCCCAGCCGGTGTAAAGTCTCACCGTGCTCCACAAGCCCAGTCTCATCTTGGGGTGAAGACACATGGAGTCAACTCTAGCAGTGAAAGCCGTGTCAACACAAAGGTTTCTTGCCTTCATGACCAGTTACCGTCACCTGATTCTGCTCCTGAAGCTTCAGAAAACTCAGAGAAAATTCATCGAGACCCACGAAGGTCCATCTTCATGTCCCATAGCACAGCACATCCAACCTTTGCTGAAATAATTTTGAGTCCATGTTACATGGGAAAACTAACAGTGGTCTGTTGTCTGTTGTAATTTTTCTGTACCAGCTCAATTGGATTCTTAAATTGTTTGTGAATATGAAATTCCCCCTCTGCGATCAAGGATAATTATTTGCTTAAGATAATTTATTGTAGCTCTGAACTCAGCATCTTTACTTGGTAGTTGTATGGATTTTCAAATGGATTTATAGAGAGCAGCAATCACACATTGTCCAAAACCTGGGACCTGAACTGAAGGAGTTTTGTTTCAGCTCCCATCAGCTGTAGAGGTCACAGTTAAGTAAAATCGGCTTAAGCTGGGATTGGAAAACTGTGTCTGCTACATTAGCAGAGAGATCAGATGACAGATTTGTTCTGGCCTCATTATCTAGCCATAAAAATGTAAGGGCCTGAAGTATTTGGGGAATGGGAATGCAGAGAGCAAGAGGGATTTCTGGAGGATCTCTATGCAGTATTTGCTGTCTGGGAAAATGAGACCAAAGGACCCCCTCCAAAAAACAAAAAAACTGTCTGATGTGAGCTCTTATCTCCAACAACAAACTGAAAGCAGGAGAATCAGTCTCTTCCTTTTGCAAACAGTTCAGGCAACAGGGGCTCCTGTATGTCTACAACATCTCACATTTATTTTTAGCTTCATCTATTTGGTTAGTGAGGTCACTGGAGCCCAGGCTTAAACATGTTACCCTGACCTGCCAAAGCTCTGACTTGCCTGTAGCTATACAGACCCCAAAGAATCACAGCTCATGTGCAAGAGAATGTTATGTCAGTGTTTTATGCTAGAGCTCAAATAACTGTGTGCCCTCTTTCATTGCAACACTTTTTCTTTGGGTATGAAAAGTGCAAAATACACTTTGAGAAGTTTTGATCCAAGAAATATTGGATGAAGCTATTTCCTGGCTGAAATAGCCCCTGTGCCTTTTCCAGTAAATCTGCGTTTAGGATTTTGTTTACACAGTTCAAGGATTAAATCACAATTTCCAGTCTTTGGTATAAAAACAAACAAACAAAAAATTCCAGCCCTCCTTCCCCCGGAGTTGGGAAGCATTATCTAAGTTACCACAAGGAAATTAATCTCAGGGTACCTGGAGCCACAAGCCCCTATCATTTCCAGCCTGATCTAAACTGCAAAATGAGTTTGTGGGGGAAAACTTTCTCATGGAGCTTCAGAAGTATCAGAAAATAATGCTTTTTTTGTAATGGTGGCTCGTACTGCAAGTGCAATAAGCTCCTAATGGAGTCCCCAAGCCCGGGCTGGAAACACGCCAGGACAGAGGTGCTGGAGAGCAGGCAGTATTCATCACCATTCTAGGTGTGAGGTGAAGCTGAGGAGCCTGCAGGAAGCTCAGCAGGTGATAGGTAAGGTAGCACAGTCCTGGGTCTCGCAGGGTGAACACTTGTTCTAACAGGCTTTTTTGACTGCTCTGCTGGGAGTCATGAGCACGCTGGCTTAAACCTGGCCTCCGCACATGCCACAGCTCCTGCTCAGGGAAAAGATGTCCCCCAAGGAGAAAAACACCTTCAGAAGCGTGCATCTATCCCTATTTTCACGCTTTCAGATGAGTCATTTTGGAAGAAGCCCTTTTCTAAATGCTGGTATAACCGCCTCTTCCCGAGGGAAATATTCGTGTAGATGCAGGTGGCTGAATGAGGGAAGCTCAGGGAAAGTTCCTGCTAACAAAGTAAGCCACAAGTGACTACCCATGTGCAGATTTTTAGCCTCCTGCAAATGCAAAGCAAAATGTCCCTGCAGGGTGACTGGAGCTAATACGCTTTGCTTTGCATTTGCATTTGGCTCAGAGTCGCACAAGGCTTCTTGCTGGGGCAAAAGTGATAAAGAATTAAGCTCCTATTACTCAGCTGCTTGCAAGTGCTTGCTCTATTTCTGGTGGAAAAAAGTGTTGCAGAAAAAGCACACCCCTTGCTCGTAGACAGCCAGAAAACATTAAAGATTTGGTTCAGCTCTTCTCGTGGCTGGTCAGTGTGTCTCAAGTTCACACACCAAGAGGAAATTCCCACTTTTCTATTACCAGATTACAGGATATTTCTGCGAGAGGTTATTCATCTAGAGAAGTCATGGTCACTGCCATAGCAGACTATATAAATCAAGGTTCTTGATTTGCTAATTCCAAAAAGTCACAATTTTTGGACTCTCATTAATAACATCCATTGGTTTTTCATTATTTGCATGTCTCCTTTCCTAAACTGCTAAGAAAGTTCCCCTCCTTCCCCGAATGCCAAGAGGATGGCTGCTTATCATGGAATGATAGTTTGGTTTGTGTTTGAAGAGACCTTAAAGGTCATCCAGTTCCAACCCCCCTGCCATGGACAAGGACACCTTCTAATCACACCTGCTAATCACTGGCCAAACCCACAAATAATTTGTGATTTGTTTAACTATTAAAAAGTTTTGCTAATCAAATTAACCAGTGAGTGACACCATAAATGGCACATACACGATAGGCAGTTCAGGAAAACTCACTGTAGACCGTTTGGAGACCTGTGCTATGAAAAAGAAGTCATTTAAAATATCCAGACACACAGAGCTACATATCCAGGCTCATTCTGAGTTGTTTGAGAATGGGCAGAAAAAAAAAAAAATAGAAGAAAATCTCCTGATAATTCATCTGTGGAGGGTAATTTACTGGGTCTAATCAGAGCAAACATCTCTATGGCTGGAATGTTGAAATAAATTAAATATAAAGCCTTCAAGGTCATAGCTTCCCAAGCTAATAATGCAGCACTGCTGCGCTCAGGTGGAGACACTCTGGGCGAATGCACTGTGCTCCACTGTGAAAAATCTCCATCAGCCGGATGTAATGGGAATATTTCAAGCAGCCATCAGGTCTGCCTGAAAGGAAATGGGGTAAATAGAGTGTATAGAAGATTCAGTCTTCAAACGAGGAAACTTGAGCAGCATAATCATCGAAGTTTAGATACTCAGATTGGAAATAAAATACATATAAAAAGACATTTGCATTTGGGGTGGGAAAGAGGTAGTGAGGAGAGTTTGGAGAGTGTTGCTAGCAAGACATAAGCTGTAGGATGCAAATCTTTTTGTTCTGCTTCCAAAGTCTGATGTGGAAGCAGTTGGATATTTCAGGAGTGGCCACGTTACACATCCCAGCTCCAGCAGTGACCATTCCCCTGGATCAGAGGTTTATGACCCTCTCTCAGCCCCAGCTGGCCAGAGGTTACCACCCCACCAGCTGTGCAGCACAACCATTTCTCTGCCTTTCCAATCCCAGCCCTCAAGAAATTTGGCTCCAGAAAGAAGAAAAGAGAAATCACCTCAACATTGGGCAGGTCTCGGCTAAAGGGCAGCCGGGAGGGGATTGATCAGGCAGGGGCAGATGAGGCAGGAACCAGTGGAGACCCCAGACACAGGCAGAACCCAGTGCACAGCCAGCACAGGAGGGTCTCCTGGTCCAGACAAGTGGGTGGATACCCTGGAAGGATCCTGGTGCCTGGTAAAATCCTGGGCATTTGACTTCAGCCTTAGCAGCCTTGGTTATTGTCATCTTGAAGTGCTTAGGAGTCTGCCCTGTGCCAAAATGTGATAACCTAAGATTTCTTTGCTGCCACGAGTTAATTTTTTTGCTGTTCTGGTGGCTTTGATGTCAGCAAAGGAACCTTTCCATCGCAGGATTAGAAATTTGCCTGGTTTATTTTATTTTATTTTGATAAATACACATTTCACAGCCGCTCTAAACTTCACACTCATTCCTGTGAATCTCACCATTCCAAATGACTGCTTTGCCCTAGGTGTTAATTTAAAATTAGATCCTGTATGTATACATACACACACGAACACACACAGTGCCATCCACTTTGATTTAGTCTCCTCTGCATGTGTTATAATGTGGTCTGGAAAGATGTGATCACAGACCTTTTCCTCTGCCCTCCACCAGACCCGGCTTTGCTCTGGACATGATGATCCACATCCCCAGAGAGGGCAGTTGCTGGGAATTTCCCTCCCTGTTCATCACACAGCCTCTTGTCCTCATTCCCTTACACATCTTCCTAATCCTGGGCTGAGCATTCCTATGAAGTGCTCTCTCTTTGAGATTGAAAACCTCGTCAGCACTAATGGGGGTATCATCAGCAGAGCCCAGTGCCACGAAATGACACCATTATCCCTATTTTCAGAGACAGGGAAATGAGTTGCAGAGATAGGAAGGTCAACATCGTTAAAAGCATCTGCAGATTTGAGGAAGCACAGGGCTTGATTTTTTCAGAGTACTTATTTCTGCAGCACTTTACTTGTTCACAGTACAGGTGCCCTTTGACTGCATCTGCAGTTGTGAGAGCTTCACCCTGGTGTTTGGCAGAAGGGGGACAAGCTGGGCAGTGAAGCCACCAGCAGCATGTAATTAGTGCCCATCTCTGAGAAGTCTGACCCGACCAGGGACACACAGCAAAATTCCCATCTGAAGTAGGCTGGGCTGGAAAAGCTCTAAAAAAACCACATGCCGGGTCTTCTGATGGAAAATATCACATCCATCATCTGTGGTTTAATGGTTTCCAACTTGTGGCTTGTTCCTCTGTGAATTCAGGCATACTAGGAAGGTGCTTAGATTGCTGTAAAGGCATTCATGCCTCCACCAGAAAAACTTGAGCGTGAAAATCAAAGCTGTGAAAACCACCAAATTTTGCACGGATGCCACGATAATAAGAAACAAAGAGCAGGCAAGAGGCTTTTCAATGAGCTGATAGACTCATCAGCTGAGTTGTCAGCTGGAAAGGACGCAGTCAGCTTCCCTCTTTCCCAAAGTAGGAGTTTCATTTGCCAATACCTATCTGGGTTGAGGTCCAACATGTTGGAGGGACACTGTTTCTTCCTTTTCTCTGCTCTTCTCTTTCTTCCAGCACTCAGCCACAAAATCCAATAGTTTAAGCACAGTTGTGGTTATTTTCGGTATCTGGGCACCCTGTCAGAAAAGCCTGAGTTGTACTGTGTGTTCAGAGAAAGAATTAAGAACAAATGGGTTGAAAATCCAGGGGATGGGAGGGGGACCTTCCCCCTCTGCTTCCTGTGGTGACACAAATTCAAGTCTTCTAAAAAAAAAAAGGATATAATTCCACATTTTCTGCCAAACTTCCCATTGTTTCTTTAAGCTGACGTTAAGATTCCACCTTTTTTCTGTGTGCTTTCCTTTTTTGCTTACAGTCAGCAATAATTCTACCAGCACAGGTTTCAGCTGGTGTTAACATAAAATTCCACCTGATCAAATTTATGATCCAGGTTTGTTAAAATAAAACTAGTCTCATCAGGCTTGGTACTAGATAAGGACACGTGCTTGCCAAAATCCAAAATGCTGTTGAACAATCTGGTTTTCAGGCTTTCCAGCCTGTTGCTGAATTTGCTGGGGAAGGAACATAAACCATATAAAACAAATTATTTTTAATATTTCCTAAGATGCATACTTTTTCATTTAGAAAAGGTGAGGGTTTTCCCCAAAGTCAAGACAAGGAGAATAAATTGCAGTGAAAAAGTAATGGAATTTCTGGACCTCCTGTAGAGGTTTTCCTTTGGGGCAGGGGTTTGCCCCCATGTGGTGCTGAGCCTCCAAGGTCACGTTCCTGCACCTCAAGCATTTTGGCAAGGTGTCACCTCACTTTTCACCTTTATTTGGCTGCATGTCTGTTCAGTTGGAGCCCCCAAGGCCTTTTTCAAAGCCCAGCAGAGCCAACAGGGGGATTTCTCAATCTGAGGTGCTTTAGGTGTGGATGCTGGTTACAAAGCTGTGGTGGAGGAAAGAGGCACGAAGGGAGATGGGGGAGGAGAGAACCGGTCTGGCTCTCCAGGGTAAAGTGTACTCACAAAGTAAAGCCTAGGAAATTAGGAGAAGTGACAGATTGGCTCCAAAAGTGCCCATTTAGGTTAAAACAGACTGTTGATGCAGCTGCACCCACCTGGAGCCACCTCACCTTGGAAATGCAGGTCTGAGAGCTCCCCTTGGCAAAAAAATCAAGCTGGTTTCAAAGAGAAAACTCTCCTTCAGGGAGATGTGGTCCCCACCTGTGTTCCATCAACCCCCATCAGCAAAATCTGGCAAAAGCTGCAGAATGACCAGTTTTTGCCTAATCTGCTCACTCCATCCAGCAGCACTAGCCTGGTCCCAAAGATGGTGATCTGGTAAGGCAGTGAGGCCAAACCAGCAACAAAAAAACCTGTATTGAAGCAACTAATGAAAAAACCACCTCTCTGACTTTGGCACACATATTGCTCGAGCCACCAGAAATGAGTAAGGACTTTGTTCCACCCTCACCGTCACTCGTATCTAGTAAATTGGCAAGGATTTAGGGCATTGCCAGTATTTCCATGCATGCAAAATAATCCCCACTCCCCCCCCCAAAAAAAGCTCCATAGCCCATTACTCACATCCCCAGAGAAATCATAATAAGAGACAGAGTTTACCACCTTTGAGCAGGAAATAGCTGCCTTTCTAATGCTTGCTAATTGCTTCACTTAAAACTAGTTTGATTACTTGGCACCGAGACAGTATTTTAAACCTGAATTATTGCTTGGAACTTTCCTTTCACCTACCAAGAGTGTAGCAAAGGTCTCCCTGCGAGGTGCAGGACTGCCTGTTAACTCTTTCATGAATTATGAGATGTTTGGCCTCTGGGACAATGTCTTGCTGTCTTGTTGTATTTTATTAATATCAGGTGCTGTTTATTAATACTGGGCTGCTGAAGGAAGTCACACTATGGAGTTGTCAGGGATATTCCTAAAAGCTGTCACCTGGGGTGGGATCACATTTTCATGCTCTGAAACCAATAGGACAAATTAGTCACTCTGACGTGAAAACAAATTATTTATTAACTTGGCTTTACTTTTTCTGTGCTACTTTTAGGGGGTGAAGGACATCAGGGCAGTAGTCAGAGGAGAATGAGCTGTACATACTGACCTGGAGAAGAAGAGTGGTTTGTGGCTTGGCTGTACCAAACGTTGTCGTTAAAACTGTCTTTGTCACTGCACTTCTTTAGGATCAGAAATTAACTTGCATTTTCCACTTGACAGGAAGTCATTAAGAAATCTCCACAGCTACAATAACACTGAAGAGTAAATTGCAATCTTTCAAAAAGAATTTGAATCTCAATACAAAGCCTCAATAAGGTAGGAAGCAGCTGTGGAGTTGGCACATCCCTGAAGTGTCTGTTCCTGAAAGTCTCCCTTCAGGTGGGACTCAGGTGGGGAGGAAAACCAGGGTTCCACAGCCAGGGATGAGCAGGACAGCAGCCAACCCCGTATGAAGAGCTTTAGGGGGGATTTTAAACCACCTCCCACACCCATCAATTATGTTTCCTATCAAATGCAGTATGAATTTTCTTTATCTTCTTGGCAAATGAAGTTTTTCACAGCTACACAAGAGCTGCCCCACAGGATAAGGAACAGTTTTGGCTTTTTGCTTGCCCACTCAGGAGCAGCTGACTCTGACCTGTCATTTATCTCTGCGAAGTTTGGCAGCTCACAGCTTTCCTTCAGAAAGCCAGGGAAATAAAAAACACAAGAAAATGGTGGTGACGTGGGTGTAAAACACAGCCTGACTCTAACACAGGATGTTTTGAGGCAATTAGTCAAAATATGTGGAAGAGGGTGGGCTTCGCTACCGTGCCATCACTTCTGTGAGCAGCAGGCACCCAGAATAAAAGTCACACATGAAAAAGTGTATCTTGAAAGATCCACATGAAAAAAATTTCATCCTAAGTGCTTCTCAGCCACAGAGAAAAGGTTTACAGTGGGGGCCTGCACATAGGTCTATACTCAGCAAAACATGGAATTATATATAGCCCGTGCATCTGCAACCACCCTTCCTATTTCTGTTCTCACCTGGGAAATTTTTGAGCAAATTAGGGAATCTCTAATGGTCAGGAGAACATTTTGGAAAGGGTCACTAGCTAAACTGTTGGCCTATTGATCAGGAAGCAGGGAATCAAGTCAAAAGGAAAAAAAGTATCTGAATCTACGTGCAATGGGAGGAAAATAACTTTTTTTTTTTTCATCTTAGGAAGCAAAGCTTTCCATGGGAAGCAGGCAGATGAAGTAGGCAGATCTAAGTGAATAAATGCCTAGTGCCAAGTGTTGGCTCTGAAGGTGTCGTTGCAGCTGAAGTTTTTAAGGCTCTGTGTCAGTCAGGAGCAAATGAAGCCATGGGCCAGTTTCTCAGCTGGTGCTGGTGACTAAATACTTCTGATAACAGAAACTCTCAGATGGGTTCTTGTGAAATGGAGGGTAGGAACAGAAGATTAGCAGCAAATAGTCCCATTTCAGAGGTGATGCCCTCACAAACCTCCAGGAAATGCTTTCAGCAAGGCAGCTCTTTGTTCAGACCACAGGATGGCAGAGAGAGGGACACAAGGCACTGACTCACTAGCTGTCCCACCAGCCCCAGCAGTGGACAGGGAGATGGAGGAGCTGCTGTGATGGTATCCAAATATGTCTTGCATTTCCTGAACCCCAAGAAATGCAATCTGGTTCGGAAAGGTATAAAGAGGGGCAGATATGGGGAAAAAAGCATCCTTTGGAAGGGTAATATCACAGAAAAAGGAGACAGGAAACGGACAGGAAAATCCTAAAGATGGGCTGTAATATTTGAGCAAATGGAATCCAAGTGGAAAACGCTGGCCCAAAGAAATCTCTATCACCAGACATGCCCTGGACTGGGAGATGTCTCATCTAAACTCCAGAGTCAGCACTAAATTTTAGTGAGAAAAGTCACTGCTGGGGATGGGGATGATGCAAATGCCACACCTGACGGAGAAAACTCCAGTTCTGGCTTCCTCAACACTAATTTTGGCACCCAGCATGACATTAATGGGTGCAGGACTGATTGAGAACACCACATTATTAGAGGAGCCCCTTAATTTGCCATGTATAAAAGGCCACCCCATGCCTCCAGATAAATATTTGTGGTTTTATGATCTTTCCTCCTCTTTATCCCACTTCCTGCATCCTTTACCAGTTCCCTGTATGCTTGATGAAAGACTGACAAAGATCATGGCAGGAACTGAAACTTAACATTTTTTTTTCAAGCTTCAAAAATATTTCCCAAACATCTCTTATTTCTCTACAGGAAATCCCTTTAAAAACATTCTCCAGTGAGCAGTTAAGAAGTTGAACCAACACACATCCCATCTCAGGTTTCTGGAGGTAATTAATAAACCAACTGAATATCTGGCAGGATGGCAACTTTTATCATTTCTAGATAAATGTTAATCCATCTATGTATTTCCAGACCTTCACTGATGCCATCAGAAAAGCAAATTAGACAGTGTTGTAACAGTCTGCCTGACATTCCTTCTTTTGTGCTGTTACTGTTAATTTATTCCTTTAAGCCAATTTTTGCTCTGTCACTACTGTGAAGGTTTTCTCAGCAAATTAATTACGAAAAAGAACACTCCAATATGAAACTGCTACAGAATAAAAATCCATATTTAAGGTGTCAGCTTAAAAATGGCTCATACCTTCTGTGTGTGCAAGGGGGAGCATGTGCACACACCCATCAAGCTTATTTGAATATGTAAATTTATAAACTCGTCTCTTTTTTTTTTTTTTTGTAAGGAAAACATTTGCCTTGATGTTCTATCATCCCTAGAACTAAATGTTTCTTGGTTAATTAAATAAACAATTTTTTCATTGCAGAAAAGAGAGAGAACTTATTATCCCTTAAAAATCCCATACATCTGAGGAGGTTCAAGATTTTCTGAGAACCCAACATTTTATAAAGATTTTTGAGCATGCATAATTTTTTTGCCCATAAACGCCACCCACTCAGAAACAAAGGAACTAAAGTAGGCTGTAATTACTTCCCTGCACAATGGATTCCAATTGCTTCTATCAAGAAATATTACATAATTATTATAACTTAGGGCTGTGATTATATATTTGTTCGAAGGAGAATCACACATAATAGCAAGCAGTGGGACTTATGGCTCCTTGCCTATTGTGTCAACTCATACATTTAAATTATTTGATTAGAAAATTAAATAAAGACCTTGAGTCTAAACAACACTTTCTCATCAGTTGTCAGGATTGCAGGAAGTGATAAATGACAGGGCATGCATATTTGTGTAGGAAAATTGGGGGAGCAGGAGAATAGAGAGGAGAGGCGATGTTGTGTTTCTACTTGTGTCCTTCCATCCCTCCATCCATTCATCCCTCCATTCTTCTATTCATCCATCCCTCCATCTCTCCATCTATCAGAGCCTTGGGCATCCTCCCTGCATATACCTCAGAAGGAACTTGCAAGGAGCTGATAAATAAGATCATCTCTCCATAGAAGACGAAGACAAAGGTCAGCCCGTGGAAGGCAGCAAGAAAAATCAACTCCTCCTCATGTTCTCACAGACTCGCCCTCTCCCCTCCCTCACACCAGCTGGGTTCCTGACTATTTGTAAATTTTCCAGTGGAGGCAGGGTCTCTCTTCACTGGGATGTGGGAGGATGAGGAGGAGGCAAGGCTTCACAGGGGCTTGCCATGTTTCTCAGCACTTTTGCATGTCTGTTTTAAATCGATCGCTTCTGATGTGCACAACTCGTGCCTCGGATAACCCACACATCTTTCATGCCACCAGCACTTTGGGTAAGTCCTCCTGCTTTGTGTCCTTGGATAACCTGTGCAAAACAAGAGGCAGATGGCTATCAAAACCAGGACAAACTGTTAGCTAAAGAGGGGAGCCTCTGAGGATGGGAAGCTGCTGGAGAAGATGCCTGAAGGTGACCTTTTTCTCCCAGACAACATCCCTTGGTGCAGCTCTCTCAATGCAGTCACCTGTTGCACTTAGGACAACAACGATCTGCATTTCCTGAAAACCAAGAAATAGAATTAAAAAAATAAAAGGAAGATGTTTTGAGGCCTGCAAAATGCCGTACTGGTTATACTAGCATGAGAGAGAGGAGACGCTGATTCAAATTTTGGCATCAAATTCAGCATCTGTCTTAGCACACAGGGTCCAGCAATGCTGCTGCAGATGGGTCTGTGACCACTCACTGGCACTGAGCCAGAGCAGCTTCAAAGAGAAATGCCACAAGAAGCTGATTTTTCATGTGTGTGTGTGTGTGTGTGTGTTCTTTTATTAGGAATTTTTGTATTTCTGTCTCGTAATAGCAGAAGGAATATCACAATTTCCCCAAGTGTAACAAATCTAATGTGTCATACATATTGGATGGAAGTAATTTAACATGAGTGCTCTTTAATTTCATTGATCTCTTGCAAATGGGTCCTCGTTAATGATTGGGGGGGGGTTGCTGTTTTTCCTTTTTAAAGTCGAATCTTTTAAAGTCCAGATGGAGAGGGTTTGTTACAGCTGTGCAGGAACAGTGGCACTGATACATGCTGAACTCTGTGGGCGGTATTAAGAATCTGTCATCTATTTTAAAAGGATTTTTGAAAGTCATTTTAAGGGGACATCATCAATTTGAAGATCACTCTGGATCTCATAATATTACAAGTAATATTTCAGACTATCACCCGAAGCCAGCTGCGGGGACAGAAATCGATGCTACGTGCCAAATATGCCTCTTTGTATTTCCGTGATATTTTACACTGGACTTTTAAAATCTTCCAGAGAGAAGTTGCAACCCTGTGAACTGCTACTGAATGGGCAGGTAAGCCCCAGCACTGGTCACAGGCTGTTACACCAGGCCCAGCACTTCCAGCAGCAGCTGAGGGCTGGGACTGGCCTCATCCTGTGCTGGGACACTCTTGACAGCAGCCAGAAGTAGAGAAATGCTGGTGTTGATTTCCAAAAAAGAGTGTTGTCTTTTGCAACACTCCTCAGCATTAGGACAGCATGTAAAGATGCAAGGAAGCCTTCTGGTTCCAGCTGCTTTTGCTCCCACTGGGACCTCCTTTGGTTTTTATTAAATCGTGGTTAGGAGTCTTCATTGTTCAAGGCGAGAGCTCTGATTTACAAGGGGCTGGGGCTGCACTTTGTCCACAGAGAGCAAAAATGCTTCAGAAAGAGAAAGCTCTGGAGTGGAAACAATGACTGAATTGCTTGGAAATGAAAATCCCAGCACGGGGAAACACTAGCCAGGTTGTGGTCTAAGAAAGGGACTAAGGAAACTAAATATTTTACAACTGAAAGTATACTTTAGAGCAGGGATGGGCAACATATTTTAAACTCTCTCTCACAACCACCTCTGTTGGGTCACCACCATAACCTGTTGGGCTTCATTTCAGAGCTCAGTGGTTTTATGAGACGAATCCGTCTCATCCCTCTCCGTTTAATTCACACGTCAGCTTGAAGAAGAAAGAGGGACATCTGGGCATGGTGGGCTCTGATGGGACTGGGATGGTCTGGGACAGGGCTGGATCCATCCTCTCTTGGCATCCTCCCTGCAATCCAGCCCTCAGAGATTTAAACCTTGTGACGTTTTCTCTTTACAATATACGCTATGATGTTTATGCGTAAATTCTTAAGGAGAAAAAGCTGAAACTAATCCTGGCACTGTTCGCTTTTATATTCATTTTCTCAGGCAAAGTATAGCAGCATGGACAGATCCTTGAGGAGCCTGCTTTGGGAAGGTGTCACTGTTTCAGGTTGGGGCAAATTTTTGTATGTTTTTTCCATCAAGAAGGTGCCAAACCAGCACAGCCCCGGACACAAGAAGCGCTGGCAGAAGGAATGAAGCATAGTCCCCTACACATGCCGGGCTGTTGAAGTTTCTCAAATACTCTGCTGCAAATGAATGTCAACAAAATCACCAAAGTGACTCGTTTTCCTCTAACACAGATGCAGAGAGAGGTGAACAGTGTCTTGGGACTATTGTGTCCTCCTCAGACATGGGGGGGTCAGATCTAAAGGGAGACCTTGGAGCGCCTTCCAGTACCTAAAGTATCTACAACTCAGGAGAGGGACTTTTGACAAGGGCATGGGGTGACAGAACAAGGAGGGGGATTACTTCAAACTGACAGAGGGCAGGATTGGATTGGATTGGATATACAGAAGAAACTCTTGGCAGTGAGGTTGGTGAGGCCCTGGCACAGGTTACCCAAGGAAGCTGTGGCTGCCCCATTCCTGGAAGTGTTCAAGGACAAGCTGGATGGGGCTCAGAGCATGTGGTGGAAGGTGTTCCTGCCCATGGCAGGGGGGTTGGAAATGGATGATCTTTAAGGTCCCTTCCAACACAAACCATTCTGTGATTCTATGATCTCAGCCAAGGAAGAATCTTAAGGCCTAGAACCAAAATGGCATGTGAGTCTGTACCTTTGTTCCCCTGCAGAGCACCTGGCACCTCCAGAGGTCATGAGGCTAAATAATTAGGAGATTTGGAAGCCATCAGGTACTACAGGAATTATTATGATGGTGAAAATCCCTATTCATCATTTTCTGCTGTTCTGGTCTGTCTTGAGGATTGATACTTATTGATCATCTGGATCCCAGCAGCTGATAACTAGTCCTCGGTGTCTGCTTTTTCTATAGAATCCTTGTGTGACATGCATTTTAAAAAATGCTCTCACATTTATTGCAGTCTTTTTACATAAATTTAAATAACTGGATTTCATTTATTTAGTCAAAAGCATTCTGAAAGACACATCTTGTTCAGCGTTACAGCTGCGAGTGTTAAAAGCTCCCATCAGTAACAACTGCTTATGAAAATCTTCCCCAGTACACCATAAACACAGAGGGGGATGTGGGAACTGATGGTTTGTGCTGTGACAGGGAAAGGGACCCCCTACCAGACATAAAACCCACCAAACCCTCCGGCTGTCTCCTGGGGAACACCAAAACTGCCGTGGGGAGGATCTCATTTCCCTCACCGGAACACAGGCATGCAGAGATCTCTACTACAAGTACATAGAGCAGAGAGAGATGAGGTTGGATGCTGATGCACAAGCCAGTACAGACCGGAGGGAACTGAAGATGTGGGCAGAAGTCTGGGAGCAGGCAGGGAAGGCTCGCAGCTGGGTCGTGTGGTCAGAGCTCCCTCTCCTGATAGCTCAGCACCGTCCCTTTGGGATGTGATCTCCGCTTTTACCCTCTCAGCAGGGATGGAAGCAGAAACAGGACTTTTGCTGGTGTCTCTCAGCTCTCTAGGAAGCACCTGACTTTGCAACTCCTCTGGTCAAACAGCTAAAAAAATATAAAGAACATACATGTATCTGTAATTAAATTTCAGGTAGCACTAGTGTTGCTAAATCTTCAGAAAATAGCCAATGTTGCTATTTCCCTGAGAAGACGGAATTTCCTTCCTAGTCTCACAAGGTGACACACTGCAGCCCTTTTTTGAGGGAATGGTAGATTTTATATTTCTTTTTCTTGCACTGTTGATCCCTGTGTAATTTCATTTAGCAACACCACTGTGCTAGGCTGGCTGGAAAGGAAAATCCTTACACTAAAAGAACTGATCCAGAGAACCAGTTTCTGAGGAACAGCCAAACATCTCTTGCAGCATCTTGGCATATTATGACTTTTCTAATTTGGCTTTGCATTTCCTAGAAGTTTTTAAAGAAATGTGTGTGTCAGTGGGGCTACAGACCTAGAGGGAGCGCCCAGCTTGTCACCATTTATTTTAGCCTCTGATTTCATTTGGATTTCAATTAAACTCATCATGGGTGTAGAGAAACAAACCAAAAAATCCCTGCTAAATAACAAAAGCCATAGATAAATTATACAGCCATTGAATTTTGCAATCTAATTACTTTAACATGTAGGGATGGAGGAGGGGGTTATTGCTCATAATACCGGAAAGCTTTCATGGAATAACATAGAATTATTAAACTTTTCAGAAAGAATCCAGTTTGCAGTTCCCACTGCACATTTACCTGGGCGATTTTCCCTTTTCCTGTGGCCGAGAATCACTTTGTATTACACTTTCCTGCCTATAAAAGAAGCCCTTGTTCACAGCTGCCCTGAGGTGCTCATAATGTTATTGGTTCTGTGCTAAGAACTTGGGGTTGCTGTGAATTCCTGCCTTGTGGCTCTCCAGTTCAGAAAAGTAAACACATTTGCTGAGTTAGCTCGGCTTCATGGTGCCCAAAATCCTGCGGGGGATGAAACGTCCTATCGAAGGAAGCTTTGAAACTCTAGTTGCTCTGCACCACTTTTCTCGGGCAGGAGAGCACACAAAGCATGCTTCTGTGCTGTATTTACTGCTTTTTTTGTGGATCCAGTGCATAAGAGCTGCATTGAACCTTGGCAGAGGGGAAAGGGCTCCCCTTGGAAACATGCAGGATGCAATGGAAAAAAAAAAGAAAAAAAAAATCAGTGCTTTTCACTCCTTACTGAGTCCCTTGTGCCCTGCACACAGGTGGCTGCCTGGAGATGAAAAATACACTCATGGGTAAAGGGAGAAGCAGCCAAAACAGTAATTTTCCTGGCTCAGATGCACTTACTGAGAAATAAATAGGTAAAGCCAAGGCCAGTTAGGGCAGGGGATGCCTGCGGCACACGTGTCCCTGCTGCCACAACAGCTCAACACTGAGTGCTATAGGAACCCTCACCACGATGCTTAGAGGGGAACGCACTGGGTATGTGCCCCCTGACATACAGCCTGCTTTTCCTGCATGGCGGCTCTCTTCAATGAACACCCATAGGCAAGAGAGCCTCTGAAAAATGCCTGTTTCAGACACAGCTTCTCAAATTCTTCGTTTTCTTCCAGCACTAATTAGATCCAGGTGAGACCCGGTGGACGCTAGTCTGGAGTTTGGGGTGGGGGAGTGTGCAACAGGATGAAACAGATGAGCACCAGTTAATTTAGCTGAGAACATGCTGCCCAATTAAAAGTGATGAACATCAGTATGAGAGTTTGTTTTGGAGGGAGGGTGTCTTTTGTTGACCTGAATTTTCTCCAGCACAGCTCCCGCAAGAGATGAGAGCACTGGGAGAAGTTCCCTGGAGAAAATCCCTCTTTAGAATGACATCCCCCTGCCCTGGAGCCCTCTCCCCCTGTTGAAAACACATGGGACAACCTCCTGGGGTGGAGAGGACCAGGGGAGATGCTGATTGCCAGAGCCATGGCCCAAGGTGACAGCATCCTGAAGTGCAAGCTGGCACCCCAAAGGTTGGACTGTCCTTCTCCTTCCTTGCATGGCATGCTGTGGCAGTAGCTGTGAGGGGTGCTGTGGACAGCTGGCAGGGGATTATCCTGGGAAGAAGGGCATTGCCAATGATGTCTCTGTGCCATCCCTGATGTGGGAAAGCAGTAACACGTTTGAGAGCTCACCCTCACTGCAGGAATGGTGCATGTGCTCAGGACACGGCCCAGCTGCTTATCCTTTCGGATTGCAGATTGCCGGTGACACTTTTGTGCTCCCACACCCAGAGCACATGCAAGCAAGCAGCAGAACTGGCATGCTATTCCCTCACTTACAGTGAAATGCCCTTTCTGCCTTAGGCTCCTTAACCTGAAATTAAATTCTAGCTCATCACGGAGCAGGGCACGGGGAGGCTGCAGAGAAAATCACAGCCCAGCACTCCAGATGCTTGTGCTTTCTCCCAACACCCATGTCATGTTGCCATCAGACACATTCCAGAAGTCTTCCTTTCCTGGGCATGAAAACGTTTTAACAATAAACAGAAATTCTTCCGATTACATGGTTATATTTGGCTGCTGAAAGCAGACTCTTATTAAGCGAGGCAGAGAGCAATTAATGTCATGTCGAGAGCAGTCTTCCACAGGGCAAAAAGCGGGACTAATATATCTTTCCCACATCCAGCAGCTGGGACAATGAGTTAAGGCTTCAAGTTTGCAAGAGCTTATTAAGATGCTTGTTGTAAGGATGTGAGCAGCTCCCCTTCAGTCAGAGTCTGGTGAAAATCTGTCTGTAATGAGATCCATGAAAGTTTTAGCATTGAATTTAGTGGGAACAGTGTCTTATATGTGTGCTTCAAAGGGGTTTTTACCTCAGTTTCACTCCTTCCTGCCCCTAGCAACCTGGATGGATATTCCTTCATTTACATGCTGGATGTTGAAATGACACAGAAAACATAATTGGCCTGGAAGATCTTCACCGAAGGAGTCTCAAGGCTATTCCTATGTGTCTGCAGCTCCTAAAGAAAGAAAGAAAGAAAAAAACCAACATAATGAAACTGAGCCACAAATTGTTTCACAATTATTTTTACCACCTAATTTGGTGCACGAGGCTGGAGGCTTGCTCTTTGCATACCGCAATCCTGCCGCAAACTCAGGAACAGCCCGAAAGGCCACGGAACAGACGAGATGTTCATTATCATCTCTTTCATGTTGCAGCTGTGACAGAGGCCCTGGAGAATTCGCCCAGCATGATATTTGCAAATGCCTGCTTGCCCCTATATTAGCTCAACTTGAGAACGGCTGCTGAGGATGATGTTCCTCCTCCTGCCCTGCTCCCGCCCAGCAAGCACAGTTGTACCACCTGGAAAGGGCAATCTGGACCAACTTCCATGGGAGTCTTCGTTCAGGCTGTCTGTCTGTCTTTCTATCTCTCTGCTGATGTTACACTTGGGACGTGGAGCAATGACCCCACCACAGCTCAGGCTGGAGTCGCTCACGCCCAGCAAGCCAAGGGCTCGGGATGTTGCAGGATTTACAGATTTTTGCAGGGAGTTATGGTGCTCATTGATGAGACAGGGAAGTTACAGTAAAATCACTAACTCCACAATGAAAGGGCTTTTATATGCTCTGCTGCAGCGGTGGCTGCCAATTCTACACAATTCACTTTCAAGCACAAGAGCAGCACAAACTGGTTTAAGACGATTTCTGAATGATGAATGCTGACTTGAAAGGTTTCCAGTACGACATAATTACCCTGCATTAATGTGCAATACACAATGGTCTATATGTATCTCAATGGGAATCTCAGTGGGACTTCGTGGGCTTCGGTCCAAGTAACCTCTGCCGGGAGTCACGCTCAGAGTCCTGCAGGCTGACGTACAAATAGATCCCATATTCATTCCTGAATTATTTCTGTGCAGAATCAGACGTGAGGGATCCAGGGCTATATTCACTGGTGTGTGGCAGCACACAATTGTACTCAGCTGTAGCATATAGAGCCCGGGTTATTTTCCCCCCTTGGCCTGATGTGTTTTTCCTTTAGCTAATCTATGCACATCTTAATCTTTAGCTGCTCAGAGACAGACAACTCTAATGAACTCCCCGCAGCTTCAAACAAAGATAAGGGAGATCAGGGAGAGGAGACTCAACCACTCGTCCTGAGCAAAGGCCAAACTGAATGAAGAATTCATGTACTTATTCCCAGTTAACCACCATGTGCTTTGAGATTTCACCTAGCCCTCAAAATGAACTGTAATCCTCTGTAATGATTGTCCTTCTGCTGAAAGAGAGTAGGTTTAGATTGGGTATTAGGAAGAAATCCTTCGCTGTGAGGGTGGTGAGGCACTAGCACAGGTTGCCCAGAGAAGCTGTGGATGCCCCATCCCTGGAAATGTTCAAGGCCAGGCTGGATGGGACAGCTTTTGAATACCTCAACATTTGGCTTTTTTTTACCACTGCCAGGGGTCCAGGGATCTTGGCGATAAGTGGAGGATAAATGCATTCAGGGGGAAAAAAACCAACACTTACTAATCAATTCTTGGTCCTGGGCTAAAACTTCCCTCCAAAGCTCAGAGCTATTTGAAGCAGGGATTTTCCCCTGGGCTCATTTCCAATCAGCATGATAGCTGTACTGGTTTTGTACCCCTGTGCTCTTAGCCCTGGGGTCATGGCAGACTGCTGCAGTTCTCCTCGTGGGAAAGAGCCAGTGGGACACTGGGCACATGAAAGGATCCCTCATCACAGCCAGCAAATCCTCCTCCCAGAGCCAGTGTCTCCAGCCCATGGGATGGAGGGAGAATATTTAATTAACATTGTGGGTGATTCCACTTCCCTGTTTGGTTTTGCCCTGCCAAATGCCTGGGGTGGAGGCAAAGGCAGCTGTGAAGGGGCTGTTAAAAGGACTTGGAGAAGTGCACAGAGAAGTGCACTGCAGATAGGCTGCTTCAAAGGCACAGAGATAACAATGGCTGGACACATCCCAGGTGGAGTGAATTATTCTTCACAGAGCTAAGCCGTGGATCAAAGGAGACCTCAAACCCCCAAGACCCTGGAAGGCAGAGTATGTTTGGGTGGTGGGTGGTGGCAAAAGTTGGAGAGCAAAGGAGGATTCCCTTTGTCATAGTCAGGGCAGGCCGTGAACAGATGAGTTCATTATTTACCACAAGCAATTAGCTGCCTCATACACAGCAAGAGAACGTTACGTTTGTGCAGAAGGAGAAGGAGCCATTTTTACCTCAGGAAACAAGGTTTATATGAGGATACAACCCGTTGGTTCCTCTCCACCCTCAAACTTTTGAACCAGATTGCCAATTTTAACCACATTCAAAAGAGGGGTAGATGCCTTCAAGATAACACTCCTACTGATTTGTTTCTCAGTTAACAGACAAAGAAAAACTCATCACCTACACATAAAGGAGGGAAACCCAACCAAGCACTCCTGAAGAGGGAAAGAGAGGAGGAATATCTCTATCTGTTCCCATTAGCCCCTGGCTGGCTGGCAGATCACCTCACCCTAATCTCCCACCCAGCCAGGACACAGATGGGAATTGAATTATGATCCAAAGTGTTCTCTGAGTCACTTTTCATCAGTTGATGCCCTAGGCTTCAATGCAAAACCTTTTCACAAGCTCAAAACATTCTAAACTCACAGCAGGGGTAACACAAGGGGGTTAGCTCTCTAAGCTTGTGACTAGGTGAGGAGTGGTGCCTGGGAGGGGGAACATCTGAATCAAACACTTAGAGGGACCTCCAGGATGATTCACCCCATAACGAAACAGCAAACCATGTGATGTAAATAAATAAAATGTAAAAAGGAATGGATGAAGCTGAACTGTTTGGCTCCTGCAGCAGACCTAGCACAGAAGGAACAGGACCTCAAGACCTCTTGCAGGGTAAAAAAACGTTCTGGCAATTAGGATCTTCACCCGGAGTTTAGGACATCTGTGAGCAGTCTCTCTCACAGGGATTTCCTAGGTGGCCTTGGCCATGTTGCCTGCCTTCTGCACACTTCTCACCTGTTGAACCTCCCCACCCCGAAATCATCAATAAATCTCTACAACCCTTTCTGATCTTATCGTATTTGAGGTCTTTGGATTTGCTTTGGTTAAGACAACAAAACTGGCGATGCTGGAAGGGGTATAGTTGAACTATAGATATAGTTGTACTTTTACTGAAAACATGCAGTTGTAATCCCTAGACTGATTCACAGTCTCTTTGCCCAGACGTATTATCCTCTTCCAGCCATCTTACAACCCACAGGACTCTCTTCCTGTGCTTTTTTTTTTTCAGAGCTGTGGGGCCAATGCACTTTCATCTGCATCTCCTGCTTCCTGATGGCTCTCCATATCTGTTTTCAGGGGGTTGTTTTAATTACTCCTTCCTTATCAGCCCTGTCCCCAAAGGTCCTATGTAACCATGCCGTCACCAGAAATCTATTTAAACAAACAACACCTGGTGAAAACTCATCTTACAATGCACATTACATGTGGAGAGAGGTCAGGACCATCTCAAATACTCTACTCCTTTGGGAAACAGTTACTCTTTCCAGGTCAGGTTTTTAGGAAGCAACTGATACAATTTGCAAAAGCTCATTATTTCAAAAGTGAACTTTTGAAAAGTTCTTTTTTTTCAGGATCAAGCCCTTCCTCAGGCTTGACTTATCAGTATTACAAACCACAACAGCCGAGCACTTCTTGATTTTTATGCTGGCAGGGAGACAGGCCGGAAAGAAGAGCTCTTCTGTGGCTAAGAGCCTGTCTTCCTATCATGCTTTCTGTCAGAGAGAGATAACTTGAGATTCATCCCAGTTTCTAATTCCTGGGTGTGGTGCCGAGAGCTGCAGCCCCACTGGGGATATGTGAAAACAGCGGTCGGGGCTTGTGTAGCCCCCGTTTGCAGAGGACAGGTCTCCTTTCTGGGCCCACTCGTGACCAGTGCCAAACCCCACTTCTCCACAGATGTCTGAGGACCCCATTAGTGCAGTGGGGTTGTTTGCACAGACCAGCAGGAAGCAGCCTTTGGCCAGTAAGAGGAATTATTACCACTCCCCAAGGACCTTTGCAGTGTAGTTTCTGGCCTGTGTCCACTCTGCTTTTTTGTTTAAACTAATCTCCATTGGCACTTGCTTTCCATCCTCCCTCTGAGCACCACATCCATCCCATCCCACTGAATTCAAAGGAAAGCAGCGGAATGCCACGCACACATGATTTAAAATGAGGCCACTTAGATTAACGTAAAACCATTGGCAGCACCACTTTTACCCATGCCAAGGCCAAGGAAAGAAGCAAATGTGTCGGTTCTCCACTTTGTTTGCAGAAGAAACTCTGTAAGTTTGGCACAGGTGAAGCCTGGACAGCTCTTGCAGCTCTTTTCCAAAGCCCAAAGGACCATCACCTTTGGGTCTCTAAGTGTCATATCCAAGCTGGTCTATAACCTTCACTCTGCTACTAAACCAGCACCCTCTAGACTGACTCATTTTGGCAGGATTATCCCTGGAAGCGTTCAAGGCCAGGTTGGGTGGGGCTTGGAGCAACCTGGTCTAGTGGAAGGTGTCCTTGCCCACAGCTGGGTATTGGAACTAGATGGGCTATGAGGTACTTTCAAGATAAATCACTCTGTGATTCTGTGATTATTAGATCTTTCTGGATGCAAGATGATTCAATAGTTGGGCAGTGGACCTAAAGCCCTCAAGCTTTAGTGGTCACAGCCCAAAGTCTGTCAGAGTTCAAGGATGGTTTGGACAACACTTTCAGGCACATGGTGGGATTCTTGAGGCTGTCCTGTGCAAGATCAGGAGTTGACCTCGATGATCCTTGCAGGTCCCTTCCAACTCAGGATACTCTATGATTCTATAGGATCCAGGTCCAGGTCCACCTGAGAATTTGCCCAAGGCACTGTGGCAAACAGGGCAGGGAAACAGCAGATTTGGGTAGGGAGGGCTTGCTCAGCCAGCAAATGCTCTCCCAAGTGCCCTCCTGCTGAAGCTGCTCTCAGGAGTTAAAGGCAGCAGAACCTCCACTGTATTTTATATTTTGACAATACACCCAAAGGCCAGGGTTTTGTCAGATCTCCAAATACTTGTCTTCACTAGTGAAAAACAGTTCTATTTCTTTTTACTGGAAGGTAACTAATGGCCAGCAGCCCTCTTGAGGTAAACAACACAGCCAAGACAGAGGACTTGAGTTTTACTGTGGGTAAACTCACCAAGGTCAATGCTGTGATCCCGCTTGAAGTTGACCTCTGCAAATTTATCTCACGGGGTGCTTTAGTTTTACTGCCTTGTTTGTGTTCTTACCTCAGGATGTTGGATGAGCACTTGTTCCCCTGGGGTTGAAAAAAAAAAAAACAGATTTAAAAAATTTAGCAGTAAAGACAAGACCAAACAATCCTCTTCAAGGGGAAAATATCTCTACAGGGGCTAAAACAGCTGTTCTTTGTATAGGTCGACTGACACAGATGTATATGCTTTTCCCCACTGGCAGAAAACAGTGTAAACCAACAAGACAAGCCTGCACCCTCTAGGAAACGTGATCACCAGAAAAAAATGTGTCACTAGGAAAGTGTGTTCTTCTTATATAAATCCACCAGCTCTTCCACAGCAAAACTATGGAGGAGGAAACACAGTGCCAGCAAGTTAACAGCATTTTTACAGGAAATACTCTACTCCTGGTAAAAGCCCAAATACAAAGACACAGCCCTGGATCTGGGGCCAATAAAATTAATGTGAAACTGGGGAAAAAAAAAAGAAACAACACCTCTAGCTGTTTGCAAAATTACATTATGCTTTGTTTTGAGTAATCAAACAATGAGAGTTAAATTTTCTTTTATAAGAAACTTGTCTCCAACAGAAGACTGCTTAAAATTATTTAAGTGTTATATCTTGAATCATAGGCAGGGTTGAAAAATGAATTAAAACACATTTTGCCCTCTGCCATCACGTGGAAATACCAAATGATACAGCTGAAACCAGGAAGCTGATGATTGTTTTCCAAAGCAGTTTTGGAGACTTTGGGCCACCAATATTTTAATACTGATTCAGAAAGGGGTGTGGATGTCCAGTCTGTGCCTTGGGTTTTTGAAACACAAGTGATGAGTTCTGGAAAGGGTTATAAGGATTTTCTTGACTATCTTCAATTATACTGCTCCTTCCAAAGGAATCAATCAAACGAGAAGTTTAGATAATAGTGTCTTTAACCTACTGACTCTTGAATTTTCGTGGAGATATTTCCAATTTAAATAATGGATTCATTTGACCTGAGCAAAAGAAGTAAGAGTTAAGGAGAGCACAGAACTCCCAGAAAAGTTTTCCCTTTCCCTGCCCTTCCTTGTATAATAAAACTGTCTTTTTCCACAGAGATTTTCAAGCAACGGAGTACTACAAACACAACTCTCATGTAGGTGGGGCTGGAAGTTATATTATCTTCAGCTAACATAAATGAGCATAAAATATAAATAAACATTAAATAACAGCAATCTTCGTGGCTTTACATAGCTGCATATGTATCCTCTGACCATCCATGCACTCCTCTCTTCTGGAAAATCCCCTTGGGCTCAGAATGTACATCATCAAGACACGAGGACAGCACAAGCCCATTATTTTAGCTTGCGTGTCATGTAAGGAATGAGGATACTTTCTTTAATAGAGCGTTTGCTGGCTGTTTACTGAAGAATTGCTTCTTGCTGGAGGTCATTTTCAACTGTGCTGTGAGAACTGCTTTAAGGGGACTGTTTAGTGCAACAGAGCAACGTCAGAAAAGTCTGAAAAAAATAGCTTTCCAAAGTTTTTTGTTGGTTTTGGTTTGGTTTTTTTTTTTTAACAGAGGAAGTTGCTTTAACCTAGATATCTATTCAGAAAATATATTTTCTGTTCCCAGGTTATTTGACTTTAGGAGAACAATAAATTCCCAAGAGTTCTCAAAAAGATCAGTCATGCCTTTTTGTTTTAATGGCATATTTTGAAGTTTTGCCTCCAGAATATTGATAAGAATCAAAGTAACTTTTGATATATGGCGTTAGATATGCTCCAGGAATAAGATCCCTCTCAAGTTAGACTGTCTGCAGACAACTCAGACCACCCACTTTCAGCTTAAACACAGCCTGTTCAAAGTCTGCAGTGATTCAGATCAGAGCAGTAGCTGTCTGCTCAAACTGTGAGATCTTGGCATTCGTCAGACATGTCCAGCGCACATCTGATAACGCAGCTTAAACTGCCCTGGGCCATTGGAAGGCAGGTGAGGGAGAGCTAGGAAATATCAAAGTTGGAAACAGCCTAATCTTCAGCTCAGCACAGTACACATTTTGAATTTCACACGCATTCCACAAAATTCCCCAAGTCCCAGAAGCTTTAATCCAGTCACTTTGCAACATATGTGTGTTTTATTTAAAAATAAATTATTCAGTATTACTTTTCCTTTCTTGTATCCAGCTGGCAACATTTTCAGTTAGTTCTACAGGAGCCAACATAACCTCCTATTAGTTACAGTATTGTCCATTTGTCTACATCTTCAACTGATTTTCTGCAAAGCCTTTGGAAAATGCACTCAGTTGACTTTTCAGGCAGTTAACCCTGTGCTCCAGGGACGTCACAGTGACACTACCAAGACTTTGGCCATGCACCTCTGGGACTCTTTGTCAGTGATGCTTAGAGGTGGGCACACCACCTATAAACTGACCCAGGTGCCTATTCTAGCTGAGAGCTATCACTCAAGAGTTGATTTCAGGGAACTGACTATGGGGGAAAGTTCTGATGCAAAGATAGAGCATTAAATTCGTCTGTAAGTAACAGAGAAAAGTGAAACAGGCAATTACATCAGACAGTGCAGCTCTCTTTGCCCAGAGAAGTTGTTGGTGCCCCATCCCTGAAAGTGTTCAAGATCGTGTTGGATGAGGCTCTGAGCAATCTGGTCTAGTGGACCATGGCAGGGGGGTTGGAATAAGGTGGTTTTAAAAGTCCCTTCCAACTCAAACCATTCTGTGATTCCATGATTCTGTGAAACATCAGCGGTGAGGTTGGTAAGCCCTGGCAAGGAGAACTGAGAAATGTTTGATCAGGAATACTGAATAAGCCATAAATCCTCGCTGAACAGCTACGTAAGACTATGGCCTCCACCTTGAATATTGTATTTCTTTGCCTTTCACCATCTCAGCGAGATGAGCCAGATTGCACAGAGGAGGGTGACCAACAGTTCCAGGGGTACAGAGTCCTTCAGCACCAGGAGACAGAGCCCTGTTAACCCCAGAAAAGGAGGAAAGGGAGAAACCAAAGATCATGAATGACCCAAAGGAGATGAATGAGGAGGTTTTACTCACCACCCCGTATATTGCAAACTCTGGGGGTCGGGCCTTGAGATTATTAGTGGCAGATAAAAACAGCAGCAACAAATCAGCCACACACAAAAAAAAAAAAAAAGAAAAAATAAATAACAAGTTGCCTCATCACACTTTAAATGTGGTGCTCCTCACCTGGGCCACAGCGATGGCTGGAAGTTTCTTTTGCTTAGGCAATGTTTGAGCCACATTTTTTTGAGAAAAGCCCCTCAAGGTCTGTTACAAAGATAACGTTGACCTGTGAACTCTCTGCATTGCAGCACAGTGGAGGAGTCTGTCAGAGAACTATCACTATATGCAAGTTTTGTCCTGCTACTTTTCCTCAGGCATCTGCTGCTGGCTATGGTTGGAGGTAACTCAAGGTGTACTTTCTTACAGCTCTGTGAGCTTTTCACCCAGCACTGTACAACTGCTACACCTGCAACCGGGATCTGCACCTCCCCAGGTAAGAGATTGTTTCTGCACCCACTGTGATCCAGAGCTTTTACTTCTTCAGCTGATGAAGTTTTTCCTGTCCTGCAGAAGACCACCACTGAGCTGGAAAGACCTTTACCACACAGGTTTGCCCTGTTGCCTGAACAGGGATTGCCTTCAAGGAAGCGGCACGAAAGGCTGGAGGTGGTTTTGCCACTTGCACATTTGTGATGTTTGAGAAAGATAGGGAGAGATCTCTGTGGATTTAGGCATGACTGACATGATGTGAATGTCTGAACTGATGCAGACATATGCAGACAAGACTGGTGGTGCTTCACTTGGAGGAGAGGGACTCCTAGGGAGTGCTGAGGGGCCCAACAGAGACAGTGATGTACGTGATGGTACAGCAGCAGGGTCAGGTGTTGGCCTTTGTATTGCCATTCCAGAAGATAACAAAAATCCTTATGAAATCATGAGGAAAAATCTTTCCCCCCCCCCTCCAAGGAAAGGCCACTTATTTGCCTCCAGACCTGGACCTTGTGTCCTGAACTAGACAGGGCCAGAAAGGCCAATCTACCCAACTCATACTCCTGCCTCTGAGTTTAGGACATTTCTTGGAAATCTGGGGAAGAGTGGAGGTAAATGGCTATTCCACAGTTCCCTACCCATGCCCTGCCATGTGGCTTTCTCCAGTTTTCCAGGCAATGACTCTCCAGCTCTCTGGCCTCCCTCATGATTTCCCTTGCTCTGTAGGATCAATAACCACTACAGCCCAATCCCATGGGGGAGACACTGGTGGCGTGTTCTGCCAGACAAGGTTATTTTGCACTATCCAGCAGAAGACAGCATTATTCTGGGAAAACTGGTGCCTTCCCACAGCCAGAATCGTGATCCATCATGATATTTGCCTTGCAATGCTTGACAGGGTCAAGTGCACACTGTCCAGCAGCTCAGTGTCTGTGCAGTGTCTGCTCCCTTCAAAGCCTCCCGAGGAGGGAGGGCACAGGCTGGAGGATTGTTTCCTCCCAACATCATTGTTTGAGAGTCACCATGCATGTCTGCAGCTTTCATGATGGGAAACTCTTGTGCCTGCTGGCTAAGTTGAGCTGAGACCCCAGAAATGAACATATGAAAACACTGAAGAGTGCAAAAGGGAGGTGAGGAAGGAAGCAGGAAGGAAAAACCTGAATTTCCTCACTCCTAGTGGGGAAAGCAGGAGGTTTGAGGAGGTGCTATTGTGATGCCAGGTGTGTAGAGTTGCCAGGACCAAAAGCAGCATAAAGCTGGGAGAAGACACCACCTTCCAAAGTCAGTGCATGCAAAAGGGTACAAGTGGGCAGACTGGACATTAGGAAAAGGTTCTTCCCTGAGAGGATGGTTGATCACTGGAACAGGCTCCCCAGGGAAGTGGTCAGGGCACCAAGCCTGTCAGAGTTTAAGGAGCGTATGGATGTTGCTCTTAGTCCTATGGTTTGATTTTAGATAGCCCTGCAAGGAGAAGGGAGTTGGACTTGATGATCCTTTGGGTCCCTGCGAACTTGAGCTGTTCAGTGATTCTATGAAGCCGGCTACCAGTAAGAGGAGAAAAGACCCATCCCATATCCACCACACAGTAGGAAACACCTGGAAAAGAGAAAGAAAGTGTGTTAAGTGAAAATATTCCCCCTTTCCTGAATGGTTGTCTCATGAAGAGGCACCTGTGAGCTCCTGGGCACACACAGAGGCTGCTCAGCCTCAGCTGCTCTCCTGCAGCAGCAGTCAACAGCCCCAGGGGGACAGTGCTGAAAGACACTTGTTTCAGCCCATTGGGGCAGGACTGCAGACACAGGGTGCAGGGCTGGGCACAGGTCCTTGTCCAAGTGCGATGAAGAAGGGTTTTTTCCCTTTTTCTTCTCATTCCCTGGTTCTTTTTTCATCTGTTTGGTGAGATCAGCAAGATGAGTGAGCATCATGGCAGCATCTCCTCTGCTCTTCACCTTTTTGTCCTCCCCAGTACAGAGCAACAGTGATCATTGCTGAAAGACTTAATTCCTGGTTTTCCATAGGAGACCACTGGAGGAAATACCCCTGCATTTTGGAGTCAGTGCTGGAATGGCAGAGAGATCCAGCACCAACATTAAGCAAATTATTAAATATGAAAATGGGATTTTAAAACAGTATTATTGATTTTACATAATGGAAAGCAGTTTCCATGTTCTGCTTAGAAAGAAAGAGTGAGCACAATCTCATCACATGAGTATAAAGATGCATTTACACATCCACGAGTGCAGGGATACACTTACACATCTCAGGCAGCCGCCTGTAGGGTGCTGCCACAGAGCCCCACTCAAGATGGGAAGGGGCTGCACAGGGCACAGGGCTGTCTCTCCATGCTACCACAACCTGCTTAAACACACTGCCCCGGCTTGCAAGGGGAGGTTTGTTTAAGAAACAGTTTTTCCTCCCATTTCACGTCTTTGACATTCACTGCAGGCCAACTGCATTTCACATCCTGCCCGCCCAGGACTTCTTTTTCACCCCCAACTCTCCCCACGTGCCATGATAAGCCACGTTCTGTGTATGTAAATGTGAGGAGACACACGGGCCGTGTGTGGTGATGAAATGGCTGTTTCAAGGGGCCAGCGGCAGCACTGGGAGTTATTGCAGATCTAGCCCATTTATTTTCTGCAGCTTTACATATTTTCAATAGCTGCTCAGCCACATCCTTACCTACAACACAGGGCTGCTTTGAGCAGCACTCGGGGGAGGGAGGAGCAGCAAATCAAATGCTGTTTCTGAGGGACCTCTCTTTGCTCCAGGGTAGCCTGGCTTTCACTTAATTTAACAAGTTTTCTAAGAGGATTTCCAGCTGTGCATGGAAGGAGCCGACGAGTGTGGCTGCAAGGGGTTAATGCCTCTGATGGCTTGCACGCTGAATGCACCCGTCCATCCATCCATCCATCCTTCCATCCATCCATGCACCTATCCCATACCAAACCCAGTAAGGGATGATAAACCCCAGGCATGGGACATTGGGGACTGATCAGGGCTGGAGACATCACCCAGCAAAGTAGAGGCTGTGGAGCTGTGACAGCACCTGGAGATCCACAAGGGAAAGGCCTCTGCAAGGTCCTGTCCCAGAATTTCCTCTGTCTGACCCATAAGACCATCCAGGATGCTCCATACTTGTTTTATCTCAGCTCTTACAGATGTTCATGAGCATGGGCAGGAGTCTCAGCCACTGAAGCACAGAGAATATAGCTTTTTTTCTAGGGGACTAATCTTTCCAGCCCTCTGCACTCTGTAGGAAAAAAATCCTGAAACCATAGACTCACTAAAATAGAATTAAGGTCTGGCTGCACCCAAGAGTGTGGAGAAGGAGGTCAGAAAAAAAAAATTAAAAAAATAAAAATTTGTAATATATTACACTAAGCTTTTGATCTTTTGGCCCCAATAAAACAACTTTTGGGAGTTATTTTAGATATACAGCAATATTCCTAGTCTGAATATTGGCTTGAATTAAAAGGTGGCCGGCAACAATGTGGAAGAACCTCAGGGTAAGAGCAGGAGTCCCTTGGGCTGTGGACCTTGCACAGAGGAATCTGCTGATGGCACATGGGGAGAAATCCCATCCCTAGACCAGAGGTACCTGTCATTTTGCAGATGTTCAAAGGCCATATATGACTCAGACCTCACTCACACCCCACCTCCATCATGGCAGCATCTCCTCTGCTCTTCACCTTTTTGTCTTCCCCAGTACAGAGAAACAGTGATCACTGCTGAAAGACTTAATTCCTAGTTTTCCATAGGAGGCCACTGGAGAAAATATCCCTGCATTTTGGGGTCAGTGCTGGAATGGCAGAAAGATCCAGCACCAACATTAAGCAAATTATTAAATATGAAAATGGGATTTTAAAATAGTATTATTGATTTTACATAATGGAAAGCAGTTTCCTTGTTCTGCTTTGAAAGAAAGAAATCCAAATTAGACAGCCCCTTATTAAAACCCCTCCGCTTTATTTCTTGGTCTAATGAAATTCCCAAGTGCGATTTTTTATTCTGCTGTCTTAAATGATTGTCTCCTTTTAATCATCAGCGAGAAAATTAACCTTCTGAACAAAGACACTTTCAGCATTTTCATATTCAGTCACATAATAAAAGACAAACTTATGCTAAAACATCAAAATTGCTGCAAAACCAGAGGAGAGACAAAGGCATTCCATGAGGGAAAAAAAAGAACTGTGTCTCCAAAGAGCAGCAGTGCACTAAACTTCTCTGAATCCCCACCTTCACAGCCCTCCACTTGTCATGTCCCATCCCCACCTCAAGCAGAAGAGTTAATTTATCACTGCATCACTTCATTACTTCATTAGGCGTAAACACAGAAAAGCCCACGCCTATAAAAAACATGTTTAAGGTGGTAATTAAAGCAGAATAATTGACCAGCTCGAGGCTGCAGGAGGGAACAGAGTGCCATTCTGGTATTTTCATTAATAGGAGACATCACCCAGCGCACTGTGACAATGACGGCGACGGCGGGGTTGGAAGGGGGCTGCGGGGAAAGGGGGGCTTGGTGCAAAGTGACTGCAGAGCGTGAGCTGAATTCAGGTGCTCACTGGCAGCTTAAGCTCCTTAATCTTGGCTGTGAAGGTCCCCAGGGAGGTAAGGTGGCTGTGGTTTAATCAGAATCATCTATTTGTTCTCCAGTGCAAGGACTCCCTTCGCTGGCGCGGCTGAGCAAGGTCATTGTGCGGTGCCGGCTCCGTGGGATTGCTCATTAGTATTCCGTGCATTACACCCTCTAAATTTGCCATTTCATTTAGAGGGCTCCTGTTTGCAATTTTTCTTCCGTATCGTAGGCCTCATCAGAAGAAACAGGTGCTACTGGGTAAGATCCAATAAGCATTTATACATATTTACAGCAAATACTGGACACGGCTTTTTCACTTAATATTCTGAATGTTCAATCAGCGTCTCGTTCTATGCATTGAAAAAGACAGAAGGTCCAATTTGGAATTAACGCTGTAAATATTTGCAGAAAATGAAAGGGGAAAATCACAGCAGAAAGAAATCCTGCTGTGTGCCGGAGTGGGAAAGAATGGCCCAGAGACATACTGGTTCATAGAATCGTAGAATACCCTGAATTAGAAGGGACCCATGAGGATCATCCATTCCAAGTACTGACCAGAGTCAGCCTGGACCCAGTGGAGGGTCTGTTTCACGAGGATGCTGGTCTGCACCTCAAGATGCAGAGCACCACTATCCTGAGGTGACAGGGCTGCATTAGACCCAAATCCAATGCCCAGTTTTTACGAGCATTTATTCCAAATGCCTGATCAATCAAAGCCCTAATGTGTTAATGCACTTATGCATTAAGTCCAGTGCTGTCCAGAGCAGACTCTAAGTAGGTACTTCCTTTCTGTTTTAGCTTCCGTGGGAACACCCATGGTTCCTTGAGATCCCACTTTCCTAAAACACCATTTGCAGACAATTCAGTGTCCATGCAAAAACAAGTTTTAAGGGGTTGCTGAGTCCAGGGAGATCATCCCTGGTCTCTTCTGGATTACCCCCAAAAGCGATAGTTTGGACCATTTTCCATTTTTTTTTCTGCAACAGCTTGCTGCCAGGAAAACTGTCCGCTGGGCAGGAGGACTCATGCCCAGCCTGGCATGGGCAGGGGACACTCACTGAAACCTCTCTGCTCAACAAACTCAAGGCAGAGGCAGAGCTGCTGCAGTGGCTGAGAAAACACCCACACTGATTTCTGCAGTGCATGATGTAGCCACAAGCTCTTCCTCCTTTTTTTTTTTTTTTTTTAATAATTCCGGAGGTCCTTTTTGCCAATATCTATTTCAAGGTCTAATTTGTTACAAACCCCACCCTGTGGCATGGAGGGTGTCAACCATTTTTGCTTTTAATTGCCTATTCCAATCATTAATGTCTGCCCATGTTCTTAGGGAAGCTGTTAAAAGGTAAGCTCTTAAATTTCCCAGGCTCTCATAATAGCACAGAAAATACCTTTCTTCACACCAGCTAGACTGGTGCCACAATTACACATTGACTGGCTTGGCTTTAACATTATATCGCTTCCTGGCATTTGAAATATTCAGTAAAAAAAAAAGGTAAATAAATAAAAAACCTGGTCCCGCCAGGAAACAGAGAAAGTCCCAGAGCCTCTGGGACTCCTTACAAAGAGCTCCCTTAAAATCCGTCCATGAAAAAAAAAAAATAAAAAAGAAAGAAAAGAAAGGAAACTCGGCTAATAATACTTTTCCACATAAATAATGTAGATTATAACTGGCCTTTGGAGAAGGCTGAGCGTAACAGAGGTCTCTTTGTGAGGCCAAGCACTGATTACATGCTGCTGAGCGCTTTCGTGATGATAGCTTTGCATACTACAGCATCTCAAGCACACTTAAAATTAATAAGCCAGGCTGCCTCCTCCTGGGCTGCACCATCCCAGAAGACGAGTCTTGGGGTGGATGTAACCCTGGCAGATGTCAAGTGAAAGGACTGTGGGCCTTTCCCAGCGACGTTTCCGGGGCTGACAGGCTGCACGAGCTCGGGTCCCCGCTGACGTTCGCCTCCGCCCTTGTACAATAATAAAGGGATTAGTCAGCACATCTACCTGCAATGGCAGGAGACAGGATTTGGTGACCCCCGAGGTTGCCCCTGGTCATATTCCTTAATGAAGCAGTGAGATAAGCCCTAATGCATACACATCTTTGGGAGAGGAGATTGCTATTGAAGCCTCTTGCGAGGGCTTTAATCCCGGAGGTGACTCTGCCGGGGCTGTGAGCGGCCCAGGCAGGCTGCTTTGCCATTCAGCAGGGATGTTTTGACAAGATCCCCCTCCCAAAAATATCAGGATGTCCCCGTCCTCTCTCCACCCTATATTGCATGTGCAAAAATAACTATTTTTTTCCAGTTTCCAGGGAAGATGTGACACCTCTCAGCCCTGGTGGGAGCTGGAGCTGGTAGCAGAGCTGACCTGTGCAAACCTCTGCTGCTGCACCATCCAGTTTCATCACCCAGTTTTTTGGGATGTTGGGAAGCCCATAGGCTCTTGTGTGAAACAAACAGAACCAGCATAGCTTATCATTACAAGGAGGTCTGCACCTGCATCATCTCCTAACAGGAACTGTTATCCTGGTCTTTAAACCAATGATTCTCAGATTTAGGTACCACTTTGAGAGATTTTGGTCCTCTTGGATGACTGTACAACAAGGTGGCAAACAGTGTGCCTCTTTTCAACACATAAATATTCCTAGAAGACCAAGTTTCATATCATAAATGGGAAGGAGAATGTCTGAATCAAAAATTGAGGGCTGAAAGGCACTGAAGGGTCCAGGCTCAAGGGCTTGGCTTGAAGCTGCATTTGGAAGGAGAAAAAAATGAAAATTCTCATGTTCTTTCTTAGCAAGAAATCCTTGGCAGAAATCATCACAGTTTTCAGGCAGAGACAGATCAGACCCCTAGATGTGTGTTGAATTGATAGGTTATTGCTATGAAGAAACTCCAAATCTAAAAGCTGAAAATAGCTCACTTCTAAATGTGAGCATGAACCTTGAAATTAAGCACAATATTGCTTTGCTTCCACAAAAGAGCTCTATTCTCTGACAGCCAACATCCCAAATTAAACAGCTTCCACGTGTGTCAATAAAAGGCATTGGCTTCATTATTTGCAGTCCCCCAGCGATAATTTCAAGTCCCCTTTAGTAAATGTCATTACGGTTCCAGACAGACATCTGCACCACGGGCAAATTGACCGATAAATGCTCCTTGCTGGGAAAACAATCGGGAGGGATGGGAGATTCATGATGCTGTGGGCTGCTTTATGAGAGCAGAAAGTGTGGGCAGCCTCTCCCAGAGAGAGCTGCATCATGTGTGCTGGTGGGAAGCGACCATTGGGTCTGCATGGGGTGTTGGTTGAAACTGAGCTGATGTGTAACCAACCCCCTCCACAGGCACCAGAAGGGAGACAGTCTGGGTTTCCCGCTCCCAGTTCTCCTCCTGTTCACTCTGGGTTTTCTACCACTCTTCTCCAAGTGGTTTTCAGGTCCTTTCCTCACTGTCCACAGCCTGCTTAGCTCTAGACATGACTCTTCCTTTTTTGTTTTCCACCAAAGTGAAGGTTATCAATGGATAACTGTGGAAATTGCAGGTAGGTTTTTCCCAGCATGGAGCAGCTGTAAGCACACCTGAGGCATGCTCTGTTGATTCAAAATGGATCCTCTTGAGGAAACCAAAGGTCTCAACTACAGTTTGTGACTCTTCTGATGGGGCCCAGGGCAGGACCTGCAGCTCTGGTGAGCACCAGAAAGAAGACCCAGACCTTGCACAGAAGAACCTGCTGGATTCACCCATCACAGACATGACATGTCCCTTTTCCCTGCTTATGACTCTGGCTTATGACTTTATTCTTACACAGTATTGTGCAGTATCTCTTGAATAAAAGATGCTAAACAGGAGAGAAGGAGAATGTGATTTTGGTCCAGGACAGTTGGCAAGCCTTTCACCTTATATTAAGAACTCATATTGTGTTAAATGAACCCTCACTTGGGCCTCCCTCCCCTTCAAACCATCCCACACTCAGTAAATCTACCTGAACAGTGAGCAAGAAAGACCATTTAGTTCATTCCCCAAAAGAAAAAATCTTGATTAAAAGGCCCCAATTGGCAAGCAGTTGATTGGGGTTTCTAATTGATCAGCAGAGCCACTGTTAACCCGGGTACTTGGCAGTGGCAGCAGACCACTCCTGACTCTCACTGCTGCTGGGGCCTGGGAAAAGACACAAGAAAAGCAGTGGGGCTGACTCTGTCCCCACTCTCTGCACTGGCCCAGGACTGATTCCAAATTCCACTTGCGTAACTAACAGCTAAAGCAGGCCCAGCATTTTCTGTAGCAAAACTGTCTTTGTGTTGAAAAATTACCTGCTAAACTCTGCTTTTCCAGTAAATGCCAGACTGCTTTTCGCTCACCCCCCTGCTACAGCTTTTCTTAGTTTATTATTTATGTCTCCTTTCACAGTTTCCCACCTGCACCATCTCTATCAATGTGCGTGAAATAAAAATCAATAGCAGCTGTCCTGATGGTTGAACAACAGAGCAGCAGCTCTGGTGTTACATCCCAGCCAGGAACCAGTGGGTGATCCTGCTGAGAAAACAGGACCATTTTGTACATGTGTGGTGGTTAATTCCAACTCACTCCTCTGCACACCAGGACATTTTGGGGGCTGGATGTGCGTGAAGGCAGGAGCAATTGATCTTTAAGGACATGGGGAGGTGGTCAAATGCCTGGGAGACTGCAAGGAGCGTCATAACTGGCTGGTCCTGACTGTCCCTCTGCCCTGATGCACCTCTCGTTCATCCCTTCCCAACAGAAATTTGTTTTTCCAAACTGCCAGCAACAGGGATTTCTACAGGCAAAATACAGGTGTTTCACTGTTACCCTTACAAGCACTTCATCAGTTCTAGTGTTGGATTCTATGGAACAGTCCCCTATGGCACAAGGAGGCTGGATCTTGAGGTACATGGCTAAGCCTCCATGAAATTCCAGTTCAACTTTGCAGAAGTATTTATGCCATCACGTGGTTCAAAAAAAATTTATATCCCCTGGAAAGAGTGATCCTAAGTCTGAAAGCAGTGGTAATTTGAGGTGCATGTCTTGCAATGCATGAGAAAGAGCAGAAGATAAATTTGGGTACTATTCCTAGCAGAGAAGCTGGAGAAGGTATTTGTTACCTCTGGTGTCTTCAGTGCAGTGTCCAACTCATTGGACACTCATTGTCCTGTTGCAATAGGACAAAGGGTAATGATTTTAAACTAAAAGAAGGTCGGTTTAGATTAGATATAAGGAAGTGGTTTTTTTACTGGGAATGTGGTGAGGCCCTGGCACAGGATGCCCAGAGAATCTGTGGATGCCCCATTCCTGTAAATGTTCAAGGCCAGGCTGGAAGGGGCTTGGAGCAACCTGGTCTAGTGGAAGATGCCCTTGTCCATGGCAGGAGGGTGGGATATAGGTGGTCTTTAAGGTCCCTTCCAGCCCAAAACATCCTATGATTCTATGGTCATTCCCAAGAGACCATCAAATGACTCAGGAGCGCCAGTCAATGCCAAGCATGAGGATACATTAATCACAGCGAAACACAAAGGAGGCCATGGGACCATTAAAGAAGCCCAAACCACAACAGGCCCCTCTTTTAAGCTGCACTTTTCCCCTTTCCCACCAGTTTCATCTCCCTGTTTGCTGTTTTGCCTGCTTACCCGTGGCACCAGCCTTATTTTCAGCAGGAACAGGCACAGACCAGCTCAGATAGGGAGCAGCTTGTTGCTGAAACCTGGCACCTCCTGTATCAGTGGCATTTATTGCTAAGCACCTTCAGTTGCTCTGGGAACACTGTGGAAGTAATGTGATTTCTGGTGGCTGCCAGATTTTCCCCATCTTCACACCTCACCACCAGCTGCTGAGGACTCACCCCCAGGAGATGGCAGCTCACCCTGTTTGTTGGTGCAAATGGACTGGAAGGGCACCAAACCTGGGCAGCCACCAGTGAAAGAGACATAGAGATGGACGGAGGGGACAGTGTGTGAGAGTGACTGGAAGTGTCCCCTCCCCAGCTGCACTGCTCCCAAGGAGCCTTTACACCAGCCCAGAGGCACTGGCAGCTCCCTGGGACCATGCACAGGCTGTGCCCCAAACCTACCATGGAGAAATACAGGGGGAAATGGAGAATGGAAAGAACAGATGACCTGAGATTTAATGAAGTCATATCTGAATCTGAACAATTCCTCTGCAATAGAGTGGATTATTTATAGCTGAGGTAGCCCATGGCTCCTAGACTGCATCCTTCCCTCTGAAGGAGGTTACACATGTGCTGGGTTAATGATTTGAATCAATGACCTTAGAAGTCTTTTTCAACCTTAAGGATTCTCTTTACCCTGTTTCCCGTGTATGGAAATCTTTACATATGTCTCACTGAGTTTTAGGGCTGGCAGCTCCAGGAGTCTCTGCCAAGTCCTACCTCCAGGTCAGGAACCAAAGGTGCAGGTGTTGGGCCCAGGAGAGTTCGTCTATGCAAATTCAAGAGCTCTGCAAACAAAGGGGAAAACTTCTCCTGTTACTAAAGAGAAGCACTGGGATACAGCTGGGCTCAAGCAGGAGAGACATGGCTCACATACACCTGATGCTGAAGGCACATCCTTCCTCTAGCAGGTATTTAGAGCACTAGAAATTGGTTTACCAGACATTATCCTCCTCCTCCTCACACTTACTAGTAGTGGAACATAGGAGAGCCTGGACAAAACCTCAAATTCAAGCAGGATGTATTGGCCTGAAAACCATGCAGTGGGGTTTAACGGTGAGGTGTGACAGGCTGTGTCTCTGCTGGGGGAGAATTTCTCTGAAGGGAGGAAAAGAAACCAACACCTCTGAAAAGGGCAAGGAAAGTATCCAGGAAGAACCACGCATGAAAGGCGAGACAGCAGCAGAGGTTTTCAGGAGATACATCCATCTGGGGGGGATTTCAGACCCATGTGCTCCTGGTGCTGAAGGGGGGTGCACAATATCCCTGGGATGACTGTAAAAGCAGCATCTCCTCTCTGTTTCTAACTTGGAGAGCTAATTTGGCAACAGCTCCAGATTTTATAAATTGCAAGGCATAATCATACCCACAAGAATTTTTAGAAATAGTGTAAAAAGCCTCATGACTTACAACACAAATGAATAGTACAGTTGGGATCTGTTTCTCATTCTCTGTACAATGCAATCTTGCACTTTGCTGCTTCAACCTTTAAAATAAACCTGAGCTACATTTGCAAGAATCCCTCTGCCATCACAAGGGATTGCAACAAAAACTCACAACTCACACAGAAATCACACCTTCCACATCAGAGCTTGGTGTGAGAGGCAGCAGCTCCACTGTTTGTGGAAGAGACAGAAGCGGAAAACACTGAAAACATGGTGTGGCTCCTGCTGTGCTCTCTCCCAGCAACGTACAGCCCAAGTCCAGCTGCACTCAGAGCTGCCAGGCCAGCAAAGTTCAGGAAATACCCCAGGGCTGCAGTTATACGTAGCATAGCCCTGTAAGTCCCTGCTGAGGTTCTGCCTTTAAGGGAAAAGCCACCCTTTCCAGTGGCAGCACCTGGCTGACACCTTGGTGCTCACAAGCTCCCCAAACCATGAATTTGAAGAGGGGCTCCCACCTCCTCAGCAATTCCCAGCAGCAAATTACATCAGCCTGGGCACCATCTCTTGTCCCTGTCCCTGGGAGGATGGGGCAGAGCTCTACAACTGTCTGAAAAGAGGTTGTAGGCAGGTGGGGGTCAGTCTCTTCTCCCAGATAACAAGGAACAGGACAAGAGGAAATGGCTTCAAGTTGCATCAGGGGAGGTTTAGATTGGATATTGGATGACATTCCTTCACTGAAAGAGTGGCCAAGCATTGGAATAGGCTGCCCAGGGAAGAGTCACCACCCCTGGAAGAATAGATGTGTCACTTGGGGACATGCTTTAGTGGTGGACCTGGCAGTGTTGGGTTAATGGTTGGACTCTATGATTTTAAAGGTCTTATCCAACCTTAGTTATTCTATAATTCTATGAAAAGTGAAAAAGGAGCTTTGGCTTCAGGGCTAACAGGTCCAGGATTTCATCTCTCCAAGGACATAATTCTGTTTAACTTCTGAACTTCTGAGCTAAAGCAGCCACAGCAGAGATTTGTGGCCCATGCTGGGACTGGGGGAGGTTTGTGTGCAGATTCCAGCCAGTCTGCAGAACAACCCTTTGGAAAAACAGCTCATTACAAGCAGGCACTTTGTCTCAAACTTCCAGTTAGCTGTGATCCATTGGCCTCCTCACTGCTGTAAGGCCAGGAGTTTTGACATCTCCTATTCCAGCAGAAACCCTGTGTTTTAACAAGCCAGAGGAGGCTTTCTTTCTCCCTTTCATCCTACAAATGGAGACTCTGCAAGCCAATGGGACCAGCTACTAACTCTGCTGGGACTCTTGATCTGTCTCTGTCTTGTGCCAATATTTTTGGCTGATGTCCCCACAGGACATCCAAAATATAGGAACAAGCATGGCCAGTGTGTCCTGGCTGGAGCCGAACATTAGCTTGGTCATTAGGTTGCTTAAAGAAATACAGGAAAAACCCACTTGAAGATTAGGAATCCACAAAGATCTGCTTCTTCAGCTCAGTCCGCTCCAGGAGTTATGTCAAGCTACCCACAGCAAGTGGAGAGCAGACTGCAGCACTGCTTCATCTAGGGACATATTTGTGTGAGTGTTTCCTTGTCCCTCTGCCCACCAGTCTTGTGGTTTTTTGTAAAAATGACTTGAGCTGCAAAGAGGCAGCTGTGTCCTCAACACCTTTAACCAATTCCATGCCATCTGCCCTGAGCACAAACTGCACCCTGCATCCAGCAGGAGAGGGTGAAGGAGGTATTAAACCAGCACATGACCGACATCAGCTCTGTCAATAAGCCCTCAGTCTCACTGATGATGAGAGGAGGAGGAAAACATACACTGAGGACAACATCTGTCTTGTCAGGACAATTTTGTCAATCCTTGAGGTGGGGATTTACTGGCTGGGTCATACAAGCTGGATTGAAGCTTGAAACAGCTTTCCCTCGATGGCTTTGGTTTTTCTGGCTTCAGCCCAAGTTCCTGAGCTCTCAGTCTGTTTCCAGCTTCTCCAAACCCAGGGTAAGGTATACAGGGGAAGTTCTTACTCCACTACATCACCCCAAATGTTTATACCTGGAGCAAACTCAAGAGCACCTCCCTAACTCTCGGGCAGTGGAGGCCAATGTCAAGAGCAGGTCAGGCTCAGCCATTGGATCAGAGGAGCCCTGAGAAAGCAGCAGGATGGACAACAGTAAGGTGGGGACATAGCAGTCACCTTGAAAGCTACATTGCACAGCTGGTAAAGAAATTATAAATCGGGGATAAAATATGAAGCACACATGAATGGAGACCCTGCTGCCAATAATTCCCACTCTTGGCTCAGTTACCACTGCTCTTCTTGCAGCTGCACATATGCAGTCATTACTGAGCATTTTGGCTAAACACATTTTGTCTTCTTTTAATGTCTGCCAGCTGAATCAAAGGTCTCCATGCAAGTAGTGCACACCATGACACAATCCATGACACTATCCCGAGGAGCTCTGGATCCCATAAAGCAATAAATTGATTACAGCATGGAAAGACGTGAAAATCCTCATCTTTCTTCTCTGGAAAAGAGACACAAGTGTGGTCCTCATGAAAGGCTACATCTCATTTTTTTTTATTTAGAGGAAAAGCACCACCCCTGAGCAGAAATAAACTGAGTTATGGCTAATATGATGAACTGAGGTCATCAATAAGAACTGCCTTCCCTCTGGGATAGTTTTCTGGTGGTGGTATCTGAGCACACACCTTGTACCTTCCTTCCTGATGAGAGGTGTGCCATGCACAAGGTCTGTTGCATGGTTCTAATCCCACAAATCAGATGCAGCATGTCGGGGGAGGGGGGGAGGAAGCGAGGGCACAACAAGGAGCTATTTTCTGTCCACAAAGCCCAAATGTGGAAGGCTGTAGCAAAACAAACCATCAACATGGCCATAGCCATCAGAACACAGATCAGCCTAACTCAAGAGCAGGTGGCTGTGAAAGAGTCAGCTCAGGGAAGCAGCTGCTGATATTTCTCCAGCTTCCAGCCATTTTCAGCACAAGGTTTTCCCAAGAGAGATGTGGTTTCTCTGTATATCTCTTGCATGAACTTCTTTAGCGTTTGTGGGAGTCTTCATTAATTTTTTGTCATCTGTACCCACAGCTGATCAAGGCACTGTGGTTGTTCCACAGGCATCAGCCTAACTTGGGAAGGTGCACTTCCTACTGTTTGTGCTGAGTTTCTTCTAGCTTCCTCAGATACCTCCTAGTCTTTGTAGTGGAAAAAAAATAGTGAGAAGTCAGTTCCAGTCCTTCCTGGCAATGCCAATATGTTGTCAACACTTAAGGAACAGCCTGCGTGGCACACACAGCACTCATGAGGTTTATGGTTCAAGCTCTTCCTTCTCCCAGTAAGTTCTCCAGAGTCGGTGCCTCAAGATGCCCATCTAACAAAGATAGCAGACATAATTGTCCTGACACTGATAAACACATTTGTAACCCTAATCCTAATTGCTCCGTGACCTCTGTGATATTTATGTCATGGGAAGGCTTGCTGGTGTAGAGTTCCCTGGGGTAAAACCATGCCAAACTTCTGGTGAATTACTGTCAGCTCATGTTAAGACTTACCCAAAGGAACTTGTCCACTGCCAGAAATAAATCTCAAATAATGGAAGAATTCAGTCTCAGACTTGGTGCATCTACCCCTGAGAAACTGTTTGCAGCCATTTCAAACGGGAACCTCCGGAATTGCTCAGTCAGGTTTGACACAAACCTTGGCCTTGACACTCAAATATCAGGAGTGACTGGTTCGAGGACATGTGGTTTTAGACACATGAAATCCCTCCAGGTTGTAAACCATTAAATCCAGAGCAAAGTGAGTCCCTGTGGAGAGCTGCAGCACTCACTGTGGGATAAGTGACCCTCCATCACTTTTTCCACACGGGCTGTCGTAAGCTGCAGGACACCCCAGAAGAGAGACTCTGACCTCACATATACTTGGCTCTGTAACACTGTCTCTGCAGGTGTAGAAAACAAGGAGTGATGAAGGAAAAAGTCAGTCCAGGAAGCTTTGTATACACATCAGAAATGCTATATAAATAAGTAGCTCTTTTTTTTTCCAAGTGTCAGCTGCTGGAAAGTGCAAGAACATTGCCAGAGAAATGTCCCAACTCTGGAATTTTTCAGGGTCAGGTTGGATGGGGCTTGGGGCACTTTGATCTGGTGGGAGGTGTCTCTGCCTGTGGCACAGCGTTTGGCATGAGATGATCTTTAGGGTCCCTTCCAACCCAAACCATTCTATGACTCTGTGAAATGCTGCCTTTCTAATTCAGACCTGGTCCTAAGTGAAAGTTTTGGGGTCTCTAAGTGGCTGCAGGGTCCGCTGCTCTCATGCTGCTACCACAAATCCTGCTTAGCAGAATTATCTTTATTCCCAGAAAGGAATGCACACTTGATCTGTTCTTTTCTGAAAAAATTCAGCTATAAAAGCAAGGTGTCCAGATTTGGAGGTGTTCTTGGAACCTTGGCTGTAAAGTTTTCTGGTAAGTGAACTTACTGGGGGAACAAAAATTGACCCTACAAAAGTGGGGATTTAAATATATAATATTTTATATAAATATAAAAGCTGAGATTTAACTATTAAAGGATGATTATGCAATGCTATAAGCTCCTAGTGAATAAAATGATGCTACTTCTTAGGATATATCTGAGTGCAGTTTCACACTGGAATTGTCCCAGCCACAATGGAAAAGATTTAAAATGTAAATTAATGCATCTATCAAGCTTATTCAGTGTTATCCTGATTAATGATAAGCATTTTCAAGGAGACTTTTACACCTAAAACTTTAGACCAACTCCTGTAGGAGAGCAGGAGGGAATCAATCACCAGGAGACCACATCTGTAGATGGACACTGGGATGATGCTGCTCAGTGCTCACAGGTGTGCAAATCTCTTTGCTGTCTCTGTTGCATCCATTTTGTCTTGCCTTGGTTTGTTGGGAGGGAATTTGTTTTTTCTTAGCTTTCTGCCTCCAGCTAAATTGGCACATTTCATTTCTGTGTCTTCCTTAGGAAATACCCTTTCTGCTCCCAGGGACTTTCACTGGCCAATATCCAAGTTACCTGGTGTCCTCCCTTCATGCCTCATCTTCTCCTGCATTTTCCAAGACTACAGACAGCCTGTTGCAAGAAAATCTTGTTCTTCCTGATTGTTTGGAGAGCAGCTAGTCTCAAGGTGACTTTTGTATGTATAAATCATAGATATCATCATTTTAGCACCACTATTCAGGCATTCAGAACCAAATCTAAACAGGGGAGCTCATCAATTTAGCTGTCTCACAGCTAGACCTCACCATTATGCATGGCTTCCTTTCCTTACTGATTACTGTACAGGAGATTCATTATTATTATTTTTGATTTGGTTATATACAGCTGCGTGGTGTCTTTTAATTGCCTTTTTTTTTCCCAATTGAGCCACCAAGGGATGTAAGCAAATTATATGGCTTAACAATTCTGCCTGCTGCAGACAGGCTTGTGTGGCCAATGCACCAAAGATACTGTGAAAACATTACCTTTTACTGGAAGTGTAAACTCAATAAATCCCCAGGAGAGCAATAAAAATGCAGTAGCCAGCAGATTTAACAAGGACATGCTCAGTGCACAGTGTAATCTTATTATGTGCTTAATGCCCAGTGGAATTACAGGAATTTGATTTAGCAACATCAGATTTCAGTTTCTCAAATTATACTGACTGCTTATAAATTAAGACTGCGATTTGGGATAATTGCTTTTCATTTGCATTGGCAAAGCCCATATATTGTATTTATTCTCACTGCACTGTTTATATGTTTGAAGTGTCGCGGAGCATTGCCTTTGGGACTTAAAACTGGGGTGATGGAGAGCTTTCCTTTGCATCAATGACACTCATGTTACTTCCCCATTAAATCCGGGCAAACGTTCTACACTGGTGATCTTTATATGCTTCAGAGGTCTATTTTATGGTTTCCCAAACCTGACTGAGCACAGTGAAAGATGAGGGAGTTCTGGGGAAGGACTCTGTCTTCCCCTCCATCCATCTGAGCTGGGACAGATTCATTGGAAAGCCAGTGACCTGCAGATGTGCAGTGAAGAAGTAAATGCAACAGTGTCCTCACAGCCATACCAACATCATGCTCTGGAGTGTTTTCTCTTCACATGGCCATTTTTCGGGCTCTGCCACTGCAGGGTGTGAATGAACCGGGGAGAATGAGGCAGTGAGTGATTAATTGCCTCTGGGGAGGGGAGTGGTGATGTCAGCAGGGCCACCATGGAACTAGGAGGTAATGCTTGCAGGGCCATGAAGTGCATCAGTGAACGGCTATTGAACTGCGTGAGGACATTATGAGCACTTGTACTATGGGACAAACCATTTAATCTCAAGAGAAATGAATGAAATAATTAAGTCTAATAGGATGAGCAAAGGGCACAGGAACACCTCTGGAAGAAGACAGGAAATACCTTTGCTGCTGATTTTGGCTTGCATGACTAAGACATCTGTATAATCTTAAACAACCCTCTCTGTGCAAACTGCAGTGTACAGTAGAATTACTTGATTTACCGAGGATCATTCAGGCTGGCTTCCAAAGCAGTAATTCCCCTGGTTATCGGCATAACTTGGGCTGGAGAACCCCCTTACTGCTCCAAAGTCATTAATAGATCATAATGAATTGATTAAAAAAATAACAAGGCAACAATTCAATTAAGTTTTATACCACTGGGCAACAAATATAACTGCAATTGGCAAACACATAACAAACTGCTGAGCAAGATGCACATCTCTTTACTTTCTGCACAACACGTGGATCCAACAGCTCTCACTCAAGGCCAGGGGGAATAAAGTGTCATTTAAGCATTTTGTGATGGCTGTGGATATTTGCTGTGAAACACAAATATCATTCTTATTTTGATGAAGTAGAACTGAGCCAGCAAGCCCTTTGGCCTGAGATCAGGGTGTTATGTGGCAGATCAGCTGTAGATAGCTCAGAGGCAGCTACAGAAATTCACTGACTCCAGATGTATTTGAAAGTTTAACTTACTCCTTAGCAATATCTTGTAAAATGACAACGAAGTCCTCTAGCATTTTCCCAAGCTTCAGCTCATATTTGCCAATGGAACAAATTGGAACACTATCCCAGTTCGCTGCTGGAGCAAGGCTGCTGCCCAGGGCTTTCCTTGGTGCTGGGAACCTTTTCCCAAGGTGAGTAAGAGGTTTGGACACCATTTCTGCAGCACTGAGCTACAGCATGGGCACCATAGGATATCTCTACTGGTGGTTAGCACTAGTCCAGTGCCATCACATAGTGCCACCCATGCTGGGATCAGTCCATGCCACCCTCACCACCCCTGAGGCCCCACAGAGGCAGCACTCCTCTGTCTGCATGGCCACAAAGAGTGGTCCCCATGGCAGAACCCCAGTGACCCCTAAAGCCCCAGAGAGCCTCACCAGACGTGTTGAGAGAAATATCTGCTCTGGAGCTGGTCTTTCAAAGCCCAGAAGGGTTCACTCAAAATCAGCAAGAAACCCAAAGCGCCACATTTACCTCTCAGCACTTCCTGGCAGCTGAAGCCAGGGAGACCCGTTATAGCTCTTTTTTCATTTCTGCAGCTCTGGCTCCCAGAAGGGCTGTGTTCAGAGCTATGTTTCTGGCACTGTTTTCATGTGCTTTTAATCTGCCCCATCTGCACTTGGGGAGATGCTGTTCAGCCGCCTTTCCCGACATCACGCCTGACAGATTTATGTGTGTCGGTTCTGCACTGCCGTGTTGCACTGCGCTGTTAACCTTCATTAAGATGTTTTAATAATTGAATAAACGATGTGCCAGACATGTAGTTTAACCTCAGAGTGTAACGAAACAGAGGACACGATATTAACTGCAAGCCTTGGAATAAATATCACCATAAATACCACTAAGTAGGTATCACACAAAAACACCTGCCCTTGACATTAAAAAACATGCTCAGCCACACTGAGAGGGGAATACAATACATGATACATTACATCTTATCTGCATCTCAATACCATTTAATGAGCATGGTTAATGCTTTAATAATCTGCCAGGGAACACTGTGGGCTCTACATCTGAGCTAACCCATGAAAGAGGAAACTCTCTCATCTGTTGCCTCGAGCAAGATGAAATACCATGGGCCTCCCTTGGCAAAGAGGGATTTTTTTTGTGCAAAGACATAGAGAGGGTTCAGGAGGAGCCAGTTCTGTCACTGGCGATACTTCAAAGAGTGACATCAAATTAGGGCAGGAGGACAAACTCGCGGAGATGCTTATTTGTCCCTGTGGAGAGAGAATAAGGGATCCCATGGGAAGTGAGGACGTGTTGGGGAAGCGTATAAGAAATGAGGGATGGACAAAGGGCTGTTTCCCAGGGTCTCTCACTGTATCTCATGGACCTCTCTGCTGCTGAGCAGGTGACCACCTCCCAAACCCCTGTTTGTACCTGGACCCCATGATGGCCACAGTTGGTTCTGTGACCCATAAATGTGTTTGTGCACTTCAAACACATTTATAATCTTTGACCTCTTTTAGGCTGCAACAGGTGCCCGTCCTGATGCATCATGCAAAGAAACATTTCCTTGAGGCTTTGCACCTCCCTGACATCCTCCTGGACATTGCTGGGGTATCCTTTAGGAGGGGTGGTGGATAGGTCCACATCCTGCATGACTTCATGGATCTCCATCACACCCCTTTCCCAAGCTTTCACTGCGTGCTAGTTTCTAACAGACTTTATCTTTTTAATCAGTGAGAGCGAATCCACCAAGAGCACTCAGAACCTCCTTGCTTATCCAGCTCCCAACATAAGGAAGGCTGGGTAAAACAGACACTTTGGGCCAGTGTGGTTTTGTCTGGCTGCACACAGAGACCAGCAGGATGAGAACATTCGACTTGCCAGAATTCACAGGGCAGGTTGGAGATTAATTTTCCAGCTTTTAATTTATCCATCTCACCCAGGAGTTCAGTGTTTTCCCTTCTTTAAATAAATATTTTTTTCTTGTGCTTATAATTTTTGGGTAGTAATAAAGCAGCTTCAAAGATCAAAAGCTCTTGGGGGGTCTTTCGGCACCTTCAAGGAATTAAAAAAAAGAGCTGGGTTAGAGGGGGGCAGCCTTGCTTCCAAGCAGACTTGCAGGCACATATGTTTCCAAGTGATGCTTTCATTTTGAAAGGAAGCAAGGAAACCAACTTGAAAGTCAGTAATTTTCTAATTTTCTTCTATGGGATGAAAAAACTCTAATAAGGAGTTTTTGTTGGAACATTTGGAAAGGTAAAAAAGCCAAAGCCCAGGTATGATGCTTTCCTCATTTGCATTTGCACCTGCTAGTAATCAAACTGGAATTTGCTGGGATCTAATGCTTCCTGATCCTAGTAATTTTCCTGTAAAAGAAATTCCAGATGTGGGAATTTCTAACTACATTTTTAAGTAAATTTTTATCTTCTAACTAAAGGGATCCTTTACCTGTCCCTGCTGGCAGCAAGGTTTGGGAACCACTTCTGTTTATTTGCCCATTGCTAGGACTACTGGTCCTGCAAGGGAAATCAGCAAATGCTAGCAGAAAACAGTTGTAAGACTGAGCTTTAGAGGGAAAAAAAAGAAAAAAAAAAAAAAGAAAAGAAAAGAAATCAGTGTCCCTTTGGGAAAAAGTGCTGGTGCCATTGAAATCCACATCAAAACTTCCAGTGAGTTTAATAAGGGCATGATTAGGCCCTGTGCCTTGTTCTGCTGGCAAAGGAGCATTATCAGTAAAATGCTAAGGAGCCTCAATGAAGCCTAATTTCAGCAAGAAATGAATATGCAAGGCTCCTCATTCTAGCTCTAATTTTGGGTACTGCAACATGTGATCCCAATCCAAACTGGGGAAGAGAAATCTACAAGTACAAAAGCCATTTCACTCCATGTTTAGAGAGATGCTGGCATGCCTGAAGCCAGCATCAGAGATTTTGATCAAGCTGTGCTTACCCAAAGGAGTTCTCTTCATTTTACAAGCCCCAGCAGATTTTCTGCTGGGACAGAATCGCCTTCTGCATAGTTTCTGGGCTACGTGGAAAGTCACACCCTGCACTGGTTTTTCTGTCACCAGCACAAAGAGACAGTCCCAGTTCAGCTTTGGCTCATATAGGATGCAGTTTAGTGTGCTTAGGCTGAACTTTATGCCCTTGCATATCATTCCTTCAGCTCTCTATTTATCATTTAGGAATCTGGCCTCCCACCCTCCTGGCTTTCCCCTACACCCAGGAAAGGGACAGCCAAGCTGGGCACATGTGGCATCCCTGGTAGCAGCTGAGGGATGGTGCAGGACATGAAGCATTTGCTGCAGGATATTAGAAGATGGAAGAGAGCTGCTGTCCCCAGCCACATCTCCTGGCCCCCTCTCCACTGGAAAGGGTCAGAGAGCCGCTCCAGCAGGCGAGCAGCCTCTCTGTTATCTCTGAGAGGGTCTCCAGTGTCATGGTGGGGTGAAACAGGGAAAACAAACCACTCACTCGACCTGTCTCCAGGGGGGTTAAATGTGAAGTTTAGATTAAACAAACCATGTAATGAAATGTCCTGTATTCCCATTAACGGAAATCATAGCTGCAATCAGGAAGGATGAAGCACGGGGTCACGTTTCCCCCTCCGCCACTGTCCCTCTCTCACACCCACCCTCATGCACCACACACACTCACATATCCACAAACACACAATCTTTCTTCTCCTGGCATGCTCCCCTGTGCATTCATAGGTGGGATATGCTCCCAGAGTGGTGACCCACTGCACTGGGCAGTGCCAGGACCAGTGACACAAAATGGTTCAGTTGCCTTGGGATTGCCAGGGAGTTTTAAAATAACACAGGGCTGAGCATTTTATAGCAGATTTAAAAGTCTAAATCCAGGTGAGAACAAGTCCTTCACATTGTCAGCCAGTTCTGCAAGCGCTGACCGCCTGAGCATCCCCACTGCCCTCTGCAAGCCCCTGCTGCACCCCCTTCGCCCCGTTCCTCTGTTTGATCAGCCTTTGCCTTCCAAAAAACCTCTCTGAAAAGCTTTGCATGCCTAAGCCTAATTGCTTTATGAGAGCAAAGCTTGAGCTACACTTTTAAAGAGAAGACTAGGCAGAAGAGAGGTTAAAGAACAGGGGGCTGCAGCCCTCCCTCCCCACCAAAGTCCCGATGGTGCCGGATGTGTCCAATGGTCGCAGCCTTGCAGGATGTCCTAGATCCTGCTGTGCCTCACTCCACCTGGACAGCAAAGAGCCGCCCACATCGTGCTGGGAACAAGCAGAATTAAACAAACACCATCTGCCACCACCACCGTCAGACCAGAAAATGCTCCCCACACCACAGACACTGACGGAGCTGGCAAAATGTCAGGGGGGTCGGCAGGACGATGTCGTGTCCGCGAGATCTAATCTTGTTACGTCCCTGACAGGTGGTTGAAAAGCTTTTATTGGGGTGGGAGAGCTGCAATTCTTCACAAATGAGTCTTTCCAGGGAAGGCAGATTTCTGTATTTTAACTTTTAGACTCGTAATTCCTGGTGAAGGTCATTGGCTCTAAACAATGGGGGTTTTAGGGAGAATATCTGCATGAGGTTGGTTTGGTCAAGCTTGTGAATGAGCTGGGGGCCAAACCAGCTTATTTAGTCCATGACAGAAATTAGTAAAACTGTACACTTTCACAGAGGAATGGGAAGGTTAAAATGGTAACCTCATCTTTCACTTCCTAACTTCCAAGTGTTTGGAGAAACTGGAATCTCTGTCTTGCTCAGTGTTACAAATACAGCAAGTGCAGGACTCAGACAGATGAGGTGGGACTGCAAGAGCAGCTCAGACATCTAGTAGCCAACCAGCCCTGTCCCGCCCCAAGAAGAACAAACCCCTCCAAAGGCAAAAGATCCAAGACAATTCATAAAAGAGCAGCAGCTTTTATTGATGGTTGTTTATATGGAGACCAAATTCCCAACCAGATTCCCACGCCAAACTCGGGTAACTCACACCTGCTGAAAAACAAAAAATATTTTCAAATCATAGAATCATAGAATCATTGAGGTTGGAAAGGACCTCTCAGTTCATTGAGTCCAAACATTAAGTTAGCACTGCCAGGTCCATCACTAAACCCAAGCATCACATCTACACATTTATGAAAATATCCAGAGACAATGATTCCCTCACTTCCTCAGGCTGTCAGTCCCAATGCTTGACCACCCTTTCAGTAAAGAAATTTAAAAATCCAGAAGAATCCCTTTGTTTTAGAGGAGGGCAAACCCACAAAGACATATTGGCGATGTAAAAGCGCAAACATTAGTGAAATTAGAAGGAACACGGGAAGGGTGTCTTGGTCCCATAGATCCATGGTAGTGGGACCTTCACAGCTGTTCCTTAGCATACTTCTGCTCACAGCCTCCTCCATGGCCACAAGTCTCCTTGCAAGAGCTGGGAATCACAAAAGGTTCATTCCTTTCCCACTGAGGCCCCACACAGGCCACAGACACCCTCCCCTTTGCTCCTCTGGCTGCTGCTTCCATGGGCATGAAGCACACTGGGTAGAGCACTTCTTTCAGCTTTCAGCCACTTTATGGTTCTGCTCCCGTTCACTTTAATGGATTTTTTGCCCAGCTGAGAAGAGAAGCTGTGGTATTTGGCCTGCCATGCACTCACCTCTGCTGTTTTTGAATCAAAGCACTTAGCAGGACTATCCTCCAGCTCAACTGGACTCCACAGGTTTCCAGTTTCACCACAAACACAAACACACCCAAGTGCATAAACATCACTCCCCATGCCTGCCTCTTTCTAGCTGCCAAAGTCACAGGGGAAGGCAAGACCTGGTATGGCAAACAGCTCCTTTTAGTCATCGGGTACTGCGTTTCTGAAGGCTTCAGCGGTGCTGTTACACATCAGTGACAGATCTGTTCAGCTGAGGTTACAGGAAGGTGGTTGTTTTCAGGGTACAAGGGCCCTTCTGCTCTCCAGCCAAATGGCTACATCTAACAAAAACATTGCGGGTAAATCATGTGTTAGCAACTTATTCCTGATATAATCCAAACAGATTTATTGTTGGCAGAACGAAGATTTCAGCAAGGCACAATTACAATTTTTTCAAAAGACCACACCTAATTAACTGCATGTAAAGTAACATTCATTAGTTCTTTTTCCACGGCAGAAACTAAACAAACAGGCATGCCAAGCAAGCAGAATTAAGATTTTTTTTTTTTCCCTTGATTGCCTTCTGTATCCCAGAGGCTGAATTTTGCCTTTTGTTATGAATGAGTTGACTTTTCGCAGACTGTCAACTCACAATCCTTTTTGATTTCACATCTTCCCCTAAAGCTCTCCAGGCAAAAGCTCTCTACCATTTCCTGAGGGAGCTCTTTCCAATATCAATATGCAAATGCTGAGATCAAAAACCCCGTATTCAATCCACGTACTCCAATAAAGAGAGTGTGGAAGACAAGCATCCCCTGCATCCTACCTCTACAATACCTGTCCTGACACGTCAGGGTCCTTCCCTTGTAGGGAAGGACTATTTTGTTAATTGACCTGTTTATAATCTGCTAGGATAATCCTTTTCTTGCTAGGGAGCTGTATCTGACCTGTCTCCAACAAATCCTACATTACAGCTTGGTAGGAAAGGCTACATCTGGGTGCTTTTCTCACTTCACAAGAAGCCTCAGCTTACAGAGATGATTTATTTAGTCTCAGATAACAAACAGACATCCCATTGCTAATATGTCTAAAAACATGTTCACTCTCCAGTAAGTTACCAAGAAAACACTTGTAGATCATTGCTTTTATCTAAATCGCCTCATTTGGTAGCTCCATATACCTTCCTCCTAAAAAGCCTCTGAGGCTCTTTACAATGCTAATTAATCTGTAAATGGCTTTTTCTTTTTACATCAAACCACCATTTACACTTTCCTCTTATTCTCCTATAACAGGTAAATGGAAAAGACCTCCTAGGCTTGACAGCTGACAGGCATACACATCTCTTTCCCATCCCTTCTCCAGACTGTATCTTGTACCCAGATGCTGGCACATGAGCTGGACACTCTGCTCCTGGGCTGAGAAGCCCCATGGCCGGGCCAACACCATCTCTGGCTTCACTCAAAGCTGAGGTGAATAGAGAGAACCTCATGGGTACCTATTTCAATGGGTTTCAGGAGGGATGTGAGCACAGCGATGTAACTGCTCTGTCATTCTGATGCAATGCAGATGTCTGTAACCTTTTGGGATGCTGATTGCTGTGACTCAGTGCAAGGTCTTCAGCCAATTGATAACATCATAGCACAAGGAGGATAATAATTTCTGATTGCTACAAGGTACTGCAACAAAAGCCGTCTCAGGGCTCCTGTTCCATTTTGGCATTTGCTCCACGAAGCATTACTCATCATCTACAGAGACCTCTTAGTCTATTAAGTGAGGAAGTGGAAGACTTAGTCTTTTCTAATCACTGTACCACGAGTGCAGCTTGAGGAATGAATATCCAGCCCAGGTCCCCTGTCCCCACCCAGCCTCTCCTCCCCTCCTCATGCTGAATACATTAACTCTGCAGGAAAATTTTTGCCTGCATCAAATTTGGTGGGAACTGGAATCCAAGCCACCAAAAGAGAAAAAGACAAATATACATTAAATTGTAATGGAGACAACTGCGTGCTCTGCAGCTTGGAGGCATGTACCATTCCCTCATTAAAACTTAAACATCAAATAAATTAATTATATATGGCAACAATAGGAACTAAACCTGGTCTGTGTTTTTAAGGCATCCTAATTGAAACCAGACATGAGCTTGCACTTCCTTTGTGGTCCAGGTGGGCACTCATCCTATGATCATAACGAGGGTGCTACAAAGGCTTTCCCTCAGCCCTGCAGCCCCTGTTCAAGATCACAGCAGATTGCTCAATTTGAGAGCTTTCTTCCTCTGGTTATACAATGCGGGGAGAGGAAGCAGGGGTTGTTATTGCTGCAGTGAGCTTGGGCTTTTGATAATATTAAACTGTTTAGGTTGGATGTGAAACCTGACTTTGTCGAGAACCATATGGTGCTTAAACGATGTTGTTGCCTTGAAAGTCTGCAGGGTGGAAAACAGGGCCAGATTCCACAATATCTGCAAATTACCAAAGCTGCGAATTTAATGATGAAGGAAGAAAGATGAAGGAAGTTCTGTCTTTGGTGGCAAAGGTATAAGTGAGCATGGGGATATCCAAGAGGGAGAAAAGAGACTACTTGAATAAATTACAGAACATACTTAGATGTGGGTTTAATTAGGAGCAGTAAGAAAGGATACTTCAAGGAGCTCGGAGCCCACAAGTCTTAAGATGAGACACCCACCTCTCACAGGCTAGAGGGAAGATCATCACCCCACATCTTCTTTGATAATTATATTGATCATCATAATTTTGAAAACCTTATTTGATCATGATATTGCTCAGTGGTGATCACCCACAATGTTTTAAAGTTTTCCTTTCATTATAACAAAGCATTTGCTGCATCAGCCTTCAGTCCTTATTAGGTGACACTCCATCCAGAGAGTGAACTGCACTAGAGGGATCCCAGTCAGGATCTCTAGGACCAGAAGATGTTCTCTCAAGAGTACCTACTATTTTCTGCCTCTTCAGCAGTGCTGTACGTAGTTGTTGAAGTGCCCCAGCATCCTTCAGGATGAAAAGTGCCATGCACAGGTAAAATAATACTGCTAAATCTGAGAGGAAAATATGCACTCATAGCCTGAAAGCATTCTCTGCAATCCAGACTTCCTGACAGGCAATGAGAGCAATGGCAGTAGTTTTCCCCAGTGTGTCCAGATTGTATATTATTTTTCTGCTCCTTTGAGGACTGTTATTTTAAAAAATTTAAAAAAAAAGAAAAACACCACAGAAGATTTTTTTTAAAGGCTCTTAAAAATTTTCCTTTTATTTATTCTCTTCATCTCAAGAAAGGCAGAAGTAGTACTGGAAGAAACACCTTTGATGTAAGGAAGCCTCTGTGACAGAACTGGAACTGTCAGATAAATCCATTGCCTTCCATGCCTGGATCATGGGAAAAGCCCTCAGGGGGCTGATACTATAGGACAGAGATGAATTCTTATGGCCCAAGACTTCCAAGAAGTGGCACAAAAATCAAAACTATTCAGATAGTCTTATTAGCACCTACATCCATCTCTGATACTATGACTGCTGAAGGCCGTGGTTCAGACAGGATGCACCAGTTCCTTCCAAGACACTGTTCATGGTCCATTGCTGAGGCAAGTCTCATGATAGATCCCATGGAAATGGTCCACCTAAAACCAGCCCGGGTGTTTTGTTCTGTCAGACAACAGTTTCAGTCCTCTGAAGGTGAATACCTGCCATGGTGTAAACAAGACCCAAGAACCCCAAGTGATGGACATTCCACAGGCTCCTCACAGTTCTACCACACCCGTTCGTGATCCTTAAATTAAAAGTTGTGACTAACGTTTAGTCTAGATATCTTTGCAAACCTATTTAGTTTGTTTCCTTCTTTTTTGCAGCTACTTTTGATACTTGAAGACCATCTGAACATCTCAGTCTTCTCTGGACCAAAGGATCCCCAGCTGGTTTGCTGTTTTGCTTGCCGTGTTGCCTGAGGTGTGATTCTCCCATCTGAACTAGTGAGAGGCAAGTTACTATGGACCAGCTGAACACCCTTATCTTTTATTAACACTGTTATACCTTTCTTTCCCTGGCTTTGTTTCCCACCATACACTCAGGCTGAACTCAGCTCCATGCCAAGCAAACCAGCTCATCTCATTGTTCTCCACCTTTATGATTCCTAGAACTCCTGCCACCTGTTTTTCACACCAGACTTCCTAATATTTCAGGACTGTATTAACTACTAATACCCTCAGGCATCTCTTTTACCCCTGTCTATCCTAACTAATGAGCTGGTCCTTCACTGTGGGAACTCCCAGGACTCTGCATTCATACTGTCCCATCCCAGCACTCTCCCTTCCCTTTCCAAAGACACACACTTCTCACCAGAAGGCACTCCAGGGCTCTGTGTCAGGGACAGCTTGTGCTGTCCAAGCTGTCACAAGCTCACTGACAACAAATTAAAGTTCATTTCACGGCCAACCTTTAAGTGACTTCCCCAGCAATTTCTTCCCACCCTCCAAAATTCACCTCTTAGCAAAATCCACTAGTTCTCTCT